>NW_019396185.1:446689-454591 GCF_000591075.1 Eurytemora carolleeae
GGGGGGGGGGGGGTTAAGGGCTATACAAAGTGATCTTCAAGAATTGAAGAAACAAAACCTTTTTTGATCTTAAAATTATTTTTATTTTTAATTGTTTTCTTTTTGAAAATATCATGTACGCTCTGCAGGTGAAAATCTTTTGAAGCTTGATAAATTGCAAATTAATCATTTTTATTATTAGAAAAATGACCTAGCTAGTAACTAAGATGGCAGCGTTGATTCAACCTCTCGTAGATGCGTTTAACAGGTAAAATTGGTTTTTATTCCTATTCAATTTTTCTATAATGTGAACCGCTCAAATCCCGACAAAACATATTAAACTCGTTTTACATGTGCTGACCTCAGTGGCGTAATCAGGGAGGAGCTATGGATGCTCAGCCCCACTGCCTCCCTACGGAAATCAGTAAAATTTATGGTTTTGAGGGGGTTAAAGCCTCAACGGGTGCTGATCCCCCTGGTAGAAACATTTAGCCCCCCCCCCTTCCCCGGAACAAATTCTAAAATTTGTGGCATCAGCACTAAGACGTTAATATCCTTACAATTTTTAACCTTTGATACATAATTTACCTATTAACTGTTAAGTGTTGGGAGTGGGACGAGTAGCCTAGTCTCCTACCTTCTCACGGTTAACTTCTACCTTGGAGATGCTATATTCTCATCCCTCAAATATATATACTATTCAACACTCAGGTAACCCTAGCTAACCGAACTATTTTTGTTAATTGATTAACTGTGACTATAGATCAACCGACTTGGATCGTTCAGAGAAATAAAAAACTATCGCTTGTTATAAACATCTAAATAAAAGCAATAACGAACTTTTTAAAATCGTGTAAACAAACTTGAAAACAGTTTTTTTTTCAGAACGAACGAATTTTCCAAAAGATTTTTAAAAAACTATACTTTTTTCGCTGAACGAACAAATTTTTAGAACAAAGTTTTTAAAAAACTAAAGTTTTTTACTATAGTTTTTTTACTGAACGAACGATTTTATTGAACTAATGATTTTACTGAATGAACGATTTATTGTTTAAGACATTTTTAAAAAGCTAGATCCTGATTCGAATCCAATTTTGCAGGATGGATCGAGGATCTGGATCTGGATCAGATTATAATGAAATTTTTTCATATTTCAGTTTGTTGTTGACCTTGTTCTCCGCTGTCCAGATAATCCTGGAGGATTTAGTAATATTCCTGGTTGAACTCCTGGACATATTCTCATCCATCCTGGAGATAGGATCCAACCTTGCAGATTCAATTCTTCAAGCTGGATCCAACACTGTGTATTCAATTCATTCAGGTAAATTAAACATCTGCGCTTTGCACATGTTGCACCGTTTTTGCGTATATTTATTATTAACTACGCTACAGAATATTTTAACTAATAAGCAAGCATTAACCTTATCAGTGTCTATTAATAAATGTGCTCTTTCCTTTACATTGTTTCTTAAAACTTTTTTTTTTCTCAAACTTCAGCTCCTACAACTAACCGACCGAGGGAGCTCTTGGCAAGTTGGCACTACAGCTTTTGCTCGCTGAGTCCCCTGGTGTTCAAAATTTTAGAATAATTTAAGTAAAAATATTGTAAATTATGTACGCTAAAAATAAACTTATTATTATTTTTTATTTTTAAATAAAACTAAATTTCGAAGATTTTGCATTGTTTTATTAAAATTGTTTTTGAGCGACATTTTTAGACCACAATGAAGAAATGAGGGTTTGTTCCGCATTTGGATTTATTGGATTCAAACAACTATTTCGGGGGGAATATAAATATCAACCAATGAGGATTGAACTTTAAACTTGTTTGGATGCTTTTCCCCTTAAATAATTAAAAAAAAAACATTTCTCTAAGCATGGGTGACTTGTGGCTTTTTCTAGACGGGGGGAGGGTATCATTTTTTATCCCGCCCCTCCCCGGCAGGGACAACTTTCTAACTTTTTGGGGGGACGCAGCAACAACTTTCCATAAGACTTCAAGAAAATACGATAAGAAAGCGTGTTTTTTATTTGGTACAGTTAATTTGATGTGTTTTATAGGAGTGACTGGTCTGGCCGGGTCACTGGTCCGTGGTGTACTGGCCGGGTATCAAGCAGTGTACTATTGTACAGATAATCTAGGAGCATTCGCCAATCTTCTAGGAAATCCAACGATAATAAGTTTTGAGTAAAAATTTTTAAGCAGGAAAACAAAAACAAGAGCAGTGGTACTTAATGGCTACCACAGACACTACTTGGGGACGCCGACTAGGGATCAGCTGATTCGGAGACAAATGANATGATTGGGCCAACAATATTCAAACCCCTCTTTCAAGAAAAGTATACCCCTGAGGCTCTGAGTTTAAATTTCTAATAATCGATGGTTGGTCAGGATCAAGCTGCCTTCTATTAATAAACCTTGTTCCTCGAACTATTTACATTCTGTTCACCAGCATTTCATCCATACTTCGCAACTTCAATGCTCATTCACAAACAATAGCCCATCAGGTAGGTTTTAACAGTAGCCCATCAGGTAGGTTTTAACAGTAGTTCATCAGGTTGGTTTTAAGAGTAGTTCATCAGGTAGGTTTAAACAGTAGCCAATCAGGTAGGTTCAAACAGTAGCCAATCAGGTAGGTTCAAACAGTAACCAATCAGGTAGGTTCAAACAGTAACCAATCAGGTAGGTTCAAACAGTAACCGATCAGGTAGGTTCTAACAGTAACCAATCAGGTTGGTTCAAACAGTAGCCAATCAGGTAGGTTTAAACAGTAACCAATCAGGTAGGTTCAAACAGTAGCCTATCAGGTAGGATCAAACAGTAGTCAATCAGGTAGGTTAAAACAGTAGCCTATCAGGTAGGATCAAACAGTAGCCTATCAGGTAGGTTTAAACAGTAGCCTATCAGGTAGGTTTAAACAGTAGACCCATCAGTTGGACTCGGAATAGCACATAGCCCATTGCTACATTTTAATCTGAGAAGTAATAAACTAGGGAAAAAGATTTATTTAAAAAAAATACAGAATATGGAAAAATTTTAAGTAACTTTGTAGCAAAAAAGAACAGTTATTATAAAGCAAAATCAGAAAAAATGACAAAGAACTAAAAATCTGAATGTTTATGGCAAAATCCTAGAACCCTACTATAAATAAAGCAACCATAGTAAATGTTTATTTCAGACCCTAATTTTCAATTTTATTTTTTTCTGCATCAGGTTCTTGATGGGTTACTCCGAGCCCCTGCTGAGCTATATCTAGGTGTCCTGGTGGGAACATGTTCTCTTATTCTCCTCATCAGATTCATAATCAGGAACATGCAACAAATAAAAATATTTTTGACCGGAAAATGAAAAAATTAAATTTTGTAGGAGTGTTAATTTACTGGTATTCATTCGATTAGATTGCAAACCTGTTCTAGTTTTTATTAAACTTAAGATATTTTGCACCNTGACCCACTATATTGTGTTTAGACCAAAACTTTTAAATGTTAAATTTTTCTATAATTTGTTGACGCAGCATTTAGCCGCTATTTCTATTTTAAGAAAATACCATTTTGAAATGTTGCGCATTTTAATCTTTTTCATTTAAAAAATAAACTTATTATTTTGGATGTGTGAAGAACTGTACAAGAGAGGAATCTTACTCTGGACTCACTAGCAAATAGTTTACTCAGACTGATATGTACAGTGTATGTACTGCTTATTAGAAGCGTAGCAAGGTATGTACAGTTTATGTACCGCTACGCATGCACATTGTACAGTTTGCTTTAAAGCGAGGAACTAATCAAGTTACTAAATTAATTTAGAAAGTGGAAAACAATTATCAGAGTTTACAGTGGATCAATTTACAAATATCAATTTATTTTTACTTTATTTTGTCTCCCCAATTCAGTTAAATGATCGATTCACAACGGTATCCTGAAATTTGTTTGTACAATCAAGAATGAATGAGGTATCCTTGTTGTTCTGGCTCAAAAATTGATTGATTTTAATTGTGGTTCCTCTTTTAAAGTGACTTAAGGATTTATACAGCAGAGACAATGAAGAAAATTTCCATAATCCATCACTTATCAAATAATAAAAGGACGATATCTTCCTCGTTGTTACTCGGACACAGCTTTAAGGGATATCGTTGGGAATCGAACATATGTCACTATAAATGAAATGTACGTTTACAGTTCCTGTAAGATTAATCAAGTTATGAAAATGATCGTTAAACTGTTTCAGGGGTATAGGGTTCGTGTTTACAATTCTAGAGGTTACAGTCAGTAATCTTAGGTTTCCTATGATCTCACATGCAGGTCAGTTAATTATATGATTAATCAATCAATCCATTTATTATTCAATCAATCCTTTAATCATTCACGCAATTAATCAATTAAACAATCCTTTAATCATTTATGCAATTAATCAATTAAGCAATCCTTTAATCATTCATGCAATCAATCAACTAAACATTCATTTAATCATTCATACCATCAATCAACCTATCAAATAATTGTTTTTTCATTCAATAAATCAATCCAGTAATAATTCAAGCAATCAATAAATCAGTCAATCCATAAATCAAATAATAATTTAATTAATCAATTACTAATTTAATCAAGCAATCAATCTATAATTTTATTGATGAATTTATAAAGAAAATAGATATTTAAATAAGCAACTTTTCCTCGCTTTTTTTGTTCATAACTGCACAGTGTACACTGTACATAAAATTGAACAGTACCAGTCTAAAACGATGCTATGAATCCAGGAGACTCTGACGACGAAGATGAGGATCGAGAGAACCTTGTCGGGGAAATAGAGGATTCAGGTTTTATTTTTTCTACCGACAAATCCATCCTCCAGACTCGAAATGAATTTACTGATTCAAGAATTACATATGGTTTTAAAAATTGTTTTCCTTTATGAGTTTTTAAAGTATTCTTCTATCAAGTTGCTTGTAAACATTACTGAATTATTAGGCGTTTATGATTTTTTTTGTAATTCCTTTTTACTAATTTTACCTCAATATGCTTGGAATTTTTTAAAGATTTTCTTGAACCTAGCATTGGAAATAGATAATTCAAGTTTTATTTTTTTCTGTCGACACTTGTTATTGAAATTGTATTCCTTTAAAAGGTTTCTAACTATTGCTTTAATCAAGATGTTTGTTTAACCATTACATGAATATGATAGTAAGCTTATATCATTTAAAAAAAAATTAAATCTCCCTCCTACAAACTTTTCCTGTATAGACAGACTTGACAATTTAAGAAGATTTTTAACCCGAAGTATTTACCGCAATTAGTTTTTAAAGCCTGCGAGTTAATTTCAGACTATTCATCCACACGCCCTTCATTTTCAATTGATCTTAATTTGTTTACTATACATACAGTATAACACTCTTTCATTACACGCGAACACTCCCTTTATAAATGTGCGCGTAATGTCGCATGTTTAGATGACGAGGACAGAGCTCGTCAAGTGCAGAAGAGACGAAACTATGATCTATTGATAGAACGAAGGAATAAACAACAAGGTAAAATTAATGATGAAATAACGACCGGGGTTCTTATTTTCTGAATATTTACCCCCCCCCCCCCCTCCCTCAACACATCTCTCTGTTTGCGAAACAAAATTAGTTAATACAAAGTAGGAGGAATGGCAAAAAGTGGTAAATAAACGAAATCAAGTAGGTATATTTTAGGCTAACGTCCACGTGGAATAATTCGAGTAAATAATTTCCAATAAGAACAAATCTTGTAACTTTTAAAATGTAAAATGGCAGAAAACATTTTGTAAACCTTAGAATTCAGGAAAAAATGATTTTTAGAAAAATATTTTAAAAGTAACTTCATAAAACTCCGACCGCCAAACACAAACATTCTCTAGGAGAGGGAGTAACTTTAATTTTCCTTTAGCGAGGAGAGGGAGCGAGGGGAGTGTTGAGGATCTACTGTTGAGGGAGGTGGAGAGGGAGAGGGAGGATAAACTGTGTGTGATCTGTGTCGACAAGGAGAAGTGTATCATGATACTACCTTGCAGGTTCGACGTTCTGAATAACATTAGTACATCTTTGTGCTTTATGTTTTCTTTCTCTAAACTTTTCATACTTTTAGGCCGTTTTTAAATTTTTTTTTATTCTTGAATTCGTAAGTAAATTTATTGTCTAATGATTCCCCCCCACCCCTATTTTAAATAAGTTGAAACTTAAATCCTTTAATAAAGGGTGTCCCATGAACCATGACAGTTGGTGAATAGTTTTAATTGGCTTCTTCCATAATTTGTTAGGTTCTCTGATATTAAAGAGAATTATTTTGTTTAGGCATCTTTGTATCTGTGAGGGTTGTCAGGGTCCCTTGAGAACACATAGAAACATCTGTCCCATCTGCCGGAAACCAGTTAAACAGCTGATTAAAGCATATCTTTAAGTAGAGGATTTATTCTGCCGAAAATTGGCAGAACAGCTGATTAAACATAATATTTAAGTAGAGGATTTATTCTGCCGATAATTGGCAGAACAGCTGATTAAACCTAATATTAAATTAGAGGATTTATTCTGCTGATAATTGGCTTAACAGCTGATTAAACCTAATATTTAATTGGAGAAAGTATCCTGCGATGCTAGAAACCGATCCAACCTCTGAAGTTTTTAACTGAAGAAATTGTTGTAACAGCCAAGTTATGCATATTTTTGTAGTTACTGAAAGCAAACTTACAATTGTTTAAAATTTATACTGTAAAGATTGCCAAATCCTTTCTTTCATTCTTTCATTGTTGAATTTAAAACTGAAATATTCCGATCTAAACAGTGAGAACTAACACAAATTTTTAACATTTTGTTGGCTTTTCTTTGAAAATTGACGCGTTGTGATGTTTAATTTTGACAGTTTTAATGTTTACAGCTTTGGTCGTGTGAAAATGTAAAAATTATTTAGAACCAAAAACTACACAGTACCTTTAATGTTGTCAAATGTATGTTTATATTTTTTTTGTAATCATGTGTGAAATAAATAATGTAAGAAGTTCGCATTGGTTTCACAATTTTGTTTAATATGTTTTTTTTCTAATCCCTCCTCTATTCAGTTCTTTTCCTACAGTGGAAGGCAATGATTTCAATACAATGAAGACGACTCTTTTATTTAAGTTTTGACTGTTTGCAAGCTTTTTTTGAATGAAAAGTTTATAAGTAATCAGAGAGGAGCTTTTTTAATTGACAGCTTCTCATTGTTTCCATGTTAATGTGTATCCCTGCTGTTAAAAGGCTTGATTTAAATCAAAATTTACATTTAAAGCCGTCTTCATCGTATTGATATAGTCGCCTATTACTGTAGATGAACTTTTCGTTCTATAATTATGAACAGTAAAAATGTTCACGAAAATTATGTAGAAAGATGGAACAGTAAGGTACGCAGTTTAATAAAAAAGTTTCTTTATTACAATTGTTCAAAGACTGTAAGATCTCTTGAATAATGAGAGGCCATGAAGTCGTAAAAATTAATTTATTCAGATGTCGCCAAAAAAGATCCGTCTTAGTACTTAAAATCCGTTAAACTTCAATTCGGATCATACTTGTAAATAAGGGGCAGGATCCAGCGAATCTAGCTCATCTGGCTCCTCATAAATATTTAGTTTTTCCAATTTTTATCACCAGCAAGTAGCTTTACAATATTGGGAAAGGAATCGAGTTTGGAGTTCAAATGTTTCTAAAGGGGATGGTGGAGTTAGCACATTTGATGTAGGGGGGGGGGGCCCTGCCTTCATTTTTGGTTCAAATCTTCCAATTTTTTGGATGCACGCCTAATTAGGGTTCGAAATTCCTATAATAAAATCAAATTGAACTTTAATGACCTCTAATGACCTCTAATGACCTCTAATGACCTCCACAAATAGAAAATATTTCAACTATGGCTTAATGCATATCAAACGAAAGCTAGGAA
>NW_019396185.1:454619-490668 GCF_000591075.1 Eurytemora carolleeae
GTTTGATATGCATTAAGCCATAGTTGAAGTATTTTCTATTTGTGGAGGTCATTACAGGTCATTCAAATTCTATTTTATTTTATTTTAGGAATTTCGATCACTAATTAGGCGTGCAGCCAAAAAATTGGAAGATTTGAACCAAAAATGAAGGCAGCCCCCCCCC
This sequence comes from Eurytemora carolleeae, assembly GCF_000591075.1. NCBI lineage: Eukaryota > Metazoa > Arthropoda > Copepoda > Calanoida > Temoridae > Eurytemora > Eurytemora carolleeae. The sequence continues at coordinate 454,783 of NW_019396185.1, forward strand.
CCCTACATCAAATGTGCCAACTCCACCATCCCCTTTATTCGTAAACCCAACAATTCCGTTGTAACATCTCACAAATCACACAGGGATCCTACCAAGAATGAGGCTTTATTGACGACCCAAAACTGTAATAATAAATCGATCCTGTTTTAATTCAGTTTACTGGCCTCCCGTTCCAGCGGAGGCTCCAGCGGGCTGGAGGTTAGGATTATTCTCATCTCCAGGCATTGTTAAAGACAAGTAGTATTTTGATGGTGTACTAAAAGATTTGGCCATGGAAAAAACAAGTGTATACTCTCCATAGAAAGTGGTCGTGTAGTTCACGTACTTTGGGGGACAATATATTGGCCGCTAGATGTCTCATGCTAAATTCTTATCTGATAGATATATATTTCTCAGTAAATTTGACGACCAATATAGGAGACGTCAAGTTATCGACCAATGTAGTTTATGGAAGGAACGTTTTAACGTTTTAATTTCGAAACCAGCCGTTTGCCTCCGAAAAAATCAATATTGTTTTTGATACAATGATTTTTATGGATATAAAGTTTGCCTACCAAGAACTAAATTAAGAACGCTGATCCCTTAATCTTTATTTGCAGATGCGAAAAGATGGATTTTTTAACTTTAATACAGTGAGAACCAGAAAACTGTGGAATAGGAAAAGATAAAAATAGTAATAGTGTATTTAATGCTATTACAAAGCAAATTGTTTTACTACCGACTTATTAATACACTTGTTAAGTGAAATTGGCCTGTTCAACTGCTGTTTATGATGTCCATTGGACTAATTTAATCATAACTTTCTATTCTAGAGTTTTAAGGTTATCATTGTACTATTGAGACCTTCTATAGCCTAGAATAATACTCCCTAACCTAAACGCTGTTGATACAATAAATGGTTTTTATTATATTTATTTTTATTTAAATATTAACAAGTTAAATAGCATAATACATGAGCAGCAGTAAGTAAACTATGAACAAATTGACGGATTTTTCTTCTTCATTTAATTCAGAAAAAATAGAATTAAGTAATTATAATTGCTAAAAAACTCTAAAGGGACTGTAAACGTAATTTAAAGCGACCTTCATTAATAAAAAGGCATGCAGAATTCTACTTACAGAAACAGTGGGGTGTAATCTTCAAAATAAAACACTCTTGAGATAGAAAAATGACGTTATCTTCAATATTACTTATCAGAAAAAGGTTCACGTACAGCCGTAGTACATTTGAATTTTCGAGCCGGGTCAACCTTTTCGGTCCCAGTTTGTACTGTATCGCCTGGACATTGGGTAAATAAAGCAGACAATCAATAGGACTAGCCGGTGCAACAAGGTTGACTCGGTCTGACTTTAGGTTGAATTTACTTTTACTAAAAAGTCAGGGGTGCGTGGGTTGTGAATACATACCCGTCACATCTTTAAATCGAGGATTCCTTGAATTTACGAAGACATTCCTTTTAGGAATTGTTTAAAGACACCGTTTATAATTTTTTTACAAGAAATAAGATAATTCATAAATTCAACAAAGCTCAAGTTTTCCGATTCCTAATTAAATGAATTTAAACATCTTGGTTATTTTTACATCATTATCAGACATCAGTCATGTAAAATAAAAAGGGTAAAAAGTTTGTATCCCTCAAATATTGTATTATTTAATTTTAAAGCTATCAATAATTCTTCTGTGTGCTAGGACGGTAGATTGACAGTACGCAAATATATATACTGCACTGTATAAACTCTTTACAATACTTTGTCTCAACCCATCATAACTTTGGAGGGCAAGCAGGTTGACTCGAATCCAAACAGGCCTGAAATAAAATATTTATATTTTTATTAAGATATAAATTGGAAACAAAATTTTAAAAAAGCATTTACGGAATACAGCATAAAGCTGGAAATTGAGAGTGCTTGAGCGTGATACACCTTTTGTTAGTATTTTTAAAACTTTAAATACAATTTTATCTTCTTTGTAAAATTTAAAAATTCACAAGGAAAACATGCGCGAAAAAATGCACGCAGACAAACAACTGAAGCAATTTAAATCATTACTTGAAATAATTCAAAAGAATACAATTAATTAAAATATAATTCAGGGACCTAGAGAAAAATGAGTTTATATAGATTATTGAAACATTAAAGGGATTTTATAGTAAAACCAAGTTCAAGGGACTTACATTTTAAGATTAGCATTTACGATTCATAACGGTATTTACGATTCATAACGGTATTTACGATTCATAACGGTATTTACGATTCATAACGGTATTTACGATTTATAACGGTATTTACGATTTATAACGGTATTTACGATACATAAGGGTATTAATAACGGTATTTACGATTCATATTTGTATTCATAACTGTATTTACGATTCATAAAGGTTTTTACCATTCATATCGGTATTCATAACGGTATTTACGATTCATAACTGTATTCATAACGGTATTTACGATTCATAACGGTATTCATAACGGTATTTACGATTCATAGCGGTATTCATAACGGTATTCAAAACGGTATTTAGATTCATAACGGTAATTACGATTTATAACGGTATTCATAACGGTATTTACGACTCATAACGGGATTCATAACGATTTACCATTCATAACGGTATTCTTTTAACATTTGTCTGACCAAGATTAAATGAGATAATGTTGTTTTCTCAGAATTACCAGAATTTAACACGGGTTCAGAAACGGAAACGACGATATCCTCCTTTTCCATCAGAGATGGAGGTTTAAACGGTACTTTTGTGACTCTGGCGAACCACTATTTAAATGGAGGGTCACTTAACAATTTCGTATACAGTCCGTTAAATTTTAGGAATCCCTCACCTCTTGTTTAAGACGTTTTTTAGCTCTAATCTCCGCCTGCACTTGTTCTACTGTACGTTTATCCTGCAACAAAATTAAAATATTATTTTAAAAACTAAATTAAACATATATATATTGGATATTTTCAAAATGATCGTTAAGATATAAATATACCATGAGCAATTAAGCATCGACAAACCATGAGGCCACATTCAGAATTGAGTATTTTTAAGTGACCCTCCCCATATGCAAAGATGACAATTCTTGATTCACAACGATACCCTTAACCTTTTACAAAAATTGACTCTGTAAGATCCATAAAAACGACAATATCTTTCATGTTATTGATTTCAAGGGTACTATTGTAGATTGGGCATTGCCATCTTTGCATGGAGGCTCCAGGGAATAGGAATAAAGGGAAAGGAAATGGTGCTGGTCTGCCATGAGAAAGCCAGTCGTACTGCTTTGCAGACCAGTACGGTAAACCTTACACACACTCTTTTGGTACAGACACACAACATGATTACAGTCAAGGAAGGAAATTGCAGAACAATGTTGTCAATTATAATTAAGCTTGAATAACGACTATATTTGTTGTAAACTATAATCAAATTATATTCTTTGCATGAAAATTTGGCTTTGTAGTGTTGACTTAAGTATGTAATTAATATATTACATGCATTTTAAACTTATTTTTAAGTAAACAATTAACAATAAACAAATGTACTCTCCTGACTGTACAAATACCGAGATTCATACGTCCTGTATAAACCTACAGTACACACCTTTGGTACGGTAACCTTACACACACTCTTTTGATACAGACCCACACACATCACGTTTCCGCCCCCTGGGAGGCTCACTTAACATTACTCGTTTCAGAAGATTCCTTTTCCTACCTTTTTAGATTCTGCAGAGACCATACCATATGATTTATTAGTCTCCGTTTTCCTAAACATCATTTGTTTGAGCAAAAACGATCTTTCTTATATTTCATCCAAAATCTAATATTTTAAGTCGCTTTATGAACGACGCTAGTCTTATTAATTGCCTTTATACCACCCCACCCCCCACCCCACAAAAATGGGACTGAAACTTCCAGCGATAACAACATATGAAAAAAGTAATAATTTTTTTAACGAGAACAAGATCTATAATAAACCTGAGAAAAATATCGGCAAAATATATTCATTTTCTCAACAAATTACTTAATATTTCCGTTAAGTCAAAATTGATCAATTAGAAATTGGGAATTTTGAAGACAATATACAATACATAGACCCTTTGACATATAAAATCACCTGGCTGCATCTAAAGCTGAATCTTTACCAATTAAATGTTCATATTTATTCTAAACAATCAAACACAATCAAAGCTGATGACTATTAAAAAATTTGAATACAAAATATTATCGACTATTCGAAAGTCGTCTTCACTATATTGATAAAATCGCCTACCTCCGTATATACAGAGTGTTTCTCATGATGGGGTTTTTTCATTTAAGGATATTATCTGTTTGTACGGATGTCCGACCCTAACTAACTCGTGAACCATAAAACAGATTTTCATCAAATGTTGACAAGGAAACGCGGTAAAACCACGGAAATGGTGTGGTTTAAAATTCGAAGTTGAGCGGGTTGACTTTTTTATACAGAAAACCTAATCTTAAACTGACAGTTTCTTCTGACCTAGGTTTTTTTGCGTTCTTACGTAAGTTTGTAAGATTGTCAACTATTTTAAAATTATTTTCTTGGATGTATATAGTTTAAAGATTTTTTTGGGGAGCATTTTATTCTCTCTTAACGAAATGAAATTTTCTTTTTTATAGAAACACCCTGTATAACAGGGAACTTACTTAGACAAATGAAAGAAGGGCGTGGTGTGGTATGAATGAATGCTTATGTTTGTGTATGTTCCTTATAATCTGTCTTTGGTATTATTTTGTTTACAGTTCTAGCTCTCTCCGCTTCAAGTTTTTCTTGCCAAGCTTCTTCTTCTAGCTTCTAAATAATAATTGAATTAAAAATGTTCATTTTTTTAAATTAAATCCCCACAAAATCCAAGCACTGTTTTACCATTTCTTCAAATGTTTTTAATTTCTTAGCAACCAAAGTCAATATTTTAGCAATTCAACGTTAGAAAGTTTTTATTTTTTTTTCTTGCAAAATTTCCGAGATTTTTTTTAAAAGCAAATTCTTAAAAAAATTTCAACAAATAAACAACCCCTCAATATATATCTTATAATCCACGTAACAAATATTTAAATCATAAACATAAATTTTTAATAAAAATATCAACATTTCATTGAACGGATTGGAACACGATACAAGGGTATTAAGACGCAACTTTTTTACAAATCTAGTTCTAGTTCCGAAGCGTCGGGCAACTGACCCCGCCAGCATTGAACTCTCCTGTTGCAATATCTACCCAATCTTATCCAAAGATTTATCATTGCCGACATGAAAAGAAATATAGACAAGAGCAGAAAGGAAAAGCAGTATTAAAGGAAAGTAATAAACCTGTTTGAATTTGACCGGGTCCCATTCCTCCCCTCGTCGTAGAGCAGCAACCTCTCCCTCGCACGGAGAAAACTCCTTTTTCCAAACCTTTATTTAATTAAGGATTTAATCAATGATTTATTCTATGATTTAATCCATGATTTATTCTATAATTTAATCAATGATTTGAATCAATGATTTAATCATTTATTCTAAATTTAATCAATGATTTATTCTATAATTTAATCAATGGCTTAATCAGTGATTTAATCAATCACTGAATCAATCACTTTATCAATGATTTAATCAATTAATTAATCAATCATTGATTAAATCAATCATTAAGTGTCATTTGATCCTGTCACTTTCCTGTAGTATCAAGTGTCACTGTGCTGTCCAGTAGTGTTCAGTGTCCCAGTTCTGTTCTGTTCAGTGTCTCAGTTATGTATTGCTCACTTTTCAGTAGTCCTTGGACCCTGTCCTGTCCAGTACCCCTTTCATGTCCAGTTTCCTGTCTTCTGATGTATAATGTCCCTGTCTGTACTTTGCCCACTGTCCAGTGTCCCTGTCCTGTCTGTCCAGTGTCCCAATCATGTCTATACTGTGCCCACTGTCCAGTGTCCCTGTCCTGTCTGTACCGTGCCTACAATCCAGTGTCCCTGTCCTGTCTGTACTGTGCCCAATGTACAGTGTCCCTGTCCTGTCTGTACCGTGCCCACAATCCAGTGTCCCTGTCTGTCTTTCCTATGTCTAGTGTCCCTGTCCTGTTCCAACTGTCTTTACTATGCCCACTGTACCGATTCCCTGTCTTGTGGCGTCAGGTGTCACTGTCTGCTACCTGAATGTATCTATCTACGTCCTCCTCCCCGAATGAGAATGTGACTAGACCTGCCACCTCGGCTACATCGTGGATAATGCTTCTAAACATATATTTCTTAAAAACTATTTTCAGAATCGTAAAGAAAAATTAAGACCAAGAAACATATTTTTGCTCTTCCAACTTTAAGATTCAAATTAACTTAAAAATTCTACAACAAGTTAAATATAATTTTCAAGAATTCACGCCAGTCAATTTTGCAAAATGCTAACTGGCCCGACTGGGACTGTAATTTCTTTTGTAATTTTCTCAATGTTTGCATTCACAATTACTTTGTAAATAAGGCCTACATAACAAAAGAGAAAAAAATAATTGAGGAAACAATTAGTTACCGCTGGAATTTGTCCATGGGCGGAAATTTATAAGTTTTCAGATCTCCGTCCCGGAGGAAACTGTTTATCTTTTCCTCCGCCTTCTCCCTGAACCTCAGCTTCAGCTGCTTTTCCTTCTCCGCCATCTTCTTCACTAGCTCAAACTCCTTTTTCTTCTTCTGCCTCTCCTCTTCACTGGCCTATCAAGCATAGTTTCAATTTTTTATCAGTTGTCTTTTTTGTTTATCAACCTTTTTTATCATAATCAAACGTACATTTATTACTAAAATTGGGGGTTTTTCTTTCCGAATCCTTCAATAATCTTTTTGTATATTTCAGCACTTCAATATCACATTTAAATAAGAAATTCTGTTGATTTTAGCGAATGGTTTGATTAAAAATTTAAAATACGATTTAAAAAGTGTAAATACTTTTTGTAAAATGTATTAATTATAAATGTTGGTATTTGTTTTTCGCTTTTAACTTTAATTCGGTAATTTATCTTTGAATAAAGATGAAATCGTAACTATATTTATTTAATATGATACCTGTGGAGGTTTCGCCATTGAGCCAAGAATAGAACCGAGCAAATCCATTTTTATTACAATTAATCACAGCCTGAAAAAAATATTTTTTAAATCCATGGCGTCAATCAAGATACATTTATATCTCAGTCGTCGAATATATGCCATGTAAATGAAAAAAAAATGCGGGAGATAAATTTCTTGTGGAGGAATCTTATTTTGCCACCATCTTGTTTAGTTTGCCGCCATTTCTTCATCAGACTCGTGGATTTCTTCAATCTTAGCTTCCTCACGGGCGCGAACCTTTTGAGGAACAAGGTTTATGCTTGAATCAATCTCACCAGCCAACTCCATATCTTCTTCCTCCAATTCCTGAACAATTTAATTAAAATCTATTAAAATCTATTCGAACAAAATAAGAGTTTATAAAGGCTTACCTTATTGGCCCGCTTGAGACCCGCCGCAGGGCTCTTGATAAGGGCAAGATCTCTTTCAACCTCCTTGATATCCTTGGCCTTCTGGATCTTCTTGGCCAGCTTCATCCTCTGGAAGATGAAGTGACTCTGCCTCTTGTTCTTGATGACCTCGACCCTCTGCATCGCCGTGATGGTGTTGTTCCAGAGTTCTCGGTCATATTTGACCGGGATATTACGACGCTTCTCAAACTCGAAGGAGGGATCCACCGCCAATTCCTGAATATTAACATCTTTCAGGTTACAATTAAAAATAAATAAGGCAAGAACAATAAAATAACAACCATACAACCCTATGACCAGATTTTATGATTTGCGAGAAGTCGTTGAACTTCCTGCCACTGGTTCAAATCCCGAATCACCGATTCAAAGTTAAAGATTAATGAAGATTTATGTAATTTGAGATTTGAAGGGCGACGGTTGGTAGTTCAATCACCTCTCCCAATAAATCAAGTTCAGTAACTAGGACAAAGAAAAAAAGAATCGTGCCCACGGATCGACGACAGGGAAATTGGCCATTTCCATGAATTGCGAATACGCACTGTACAAGGGAGAAATCATTTTTCCGAGACAGATATTAATTACGTTATCAATTTAGTTTTTCGTAAAAATAAAATGTGAAACTGTCCATATTGGCAAAAAGGCTATCAGTTATCACTCGGGGTTGGAAATTATTTTTGATATATTTTTATATCCTCTTCAGACCTTAAAGATTGGTGATTGCTGGTATCATTAAATAAATATTCTTTGATCTTAAAAATTAAAATTTTATAAAACTTTTTCTTTTAATGAGTTCCAAAAAAAATGAAAAAAGGGCTCCTCAATTTTATGAACCCGGGTAAAAGTATACATAAATCCTGCAAACACTGAATATATTTAAAAAAAATGAAAATTACTTAATTCTCACCTTTCCGGCGGATTTCCTGAAGGCCTTGGTCCACTTTGCCTTCCTAGGGTTCTTCTTCTTCTTAAAGGCCCGATGACACTTTGATCTAAGAAAAAATAAAAAAAATATCAGAAAAATAAAACTTTAAAGGTTTTAAGCAAAGAAATATAAAAAATGGTAGTTCAAATAGCAATACAACTTAATAGTGAACAATCGTGGAAAATGCAAATTGAAACAATGCCAGTTAAGAAAAGGCTAGATTATTGATTATAGATTACACATTTAAAAAAATTGTTCAGGCGCAACATTTATTATTGAAACTGAACGCTGCCAAACTCATTAACTTTTCCTTAGGAGTTGAAAAAAAACTACAAAAGCAAACAATCAAACCTGCAGAATCTGAATATCTTGCAATCGTTCCTTACAAAGGTTGTTCCTTTTCCCGGATATACCGAGGAACCACAGAAATAACAACGCTCTATACGCATTTTTGACTACTTCACCTGAAAATACTAAAATATACAATATTTCCCCCGAAAACCTTTCAACTTAAAGGGACTGTAGGCTTAATTTCAAGTGACCCTCCATTTGTAGAGTGACGTGTTCGATTCACAACAGTTCCCTTTAAACTTTGGACCGATCAGGGATGTCTGACGTATTCTTAATAATCTACAAAAACTTAAATCGTTAAACATTGTACATTTAAGAAATATTAATATTTACTTTATAGAAGTCGTAGAAAATAAACATTTAATTTTGAATTTTTTGCGTTGCATTACACAAGCACAGACTGTACAAGAGCACTCACTCTGGATTTAAAGGAATCCGAACAATTGAGAGATATTAACAGGGAAATCTTCACCTTCGATGAACTGTCAAAGGTTTAAAGGGTACCGATGCATATCGGAAATTGCCCTCTTTGCTTGAAGGGCCGCTTAAAATTACGCTTACTGTCTCTTTAAACTAGATAATCACAGCAAAAGTAAACATTTTCAAGCTTTTAAAACAGGTTAAATATCCAGAACTGATATTGCAACGTCCACTCATAGATCGGCTCTTAAGAATTCTTCTGGTTGAGGGCCATCGTGATGGTTTTAGTCTCGATGTACTCTTTGACCCCCTCAGGTCCTAACTCCCTTCCATGACCGGACTGCTTGAATCCTCCAAACGGCGTCTAAAACAAAAATTGTAAATATAATTGACAAGACATTGGAAAATATTTATTCATTGTCCTAAGGGTAGAATGCTTGCACTTTCTTTAAGAAATCACATTGTCCTAAGGGTAGAATGCTTGCACTTTCTTTAAGAAATCACATATTCCTTTGCCAATTTCTTTGCTATGAGGTAAAAAGAAGTTGACAAAGTTAATTGAATATCTCAGAAAATGTCATTATAAGATTATACAATCTTACATTTTTATATTTTATATTTACTCAAGAACAAATCGAGTTTTTCGAAATTCTTTCCAAAATCTTCATTTCTAGCTTTAAGATATCTGAAAGTAAGGCCCAGAAAACAGCGGAATCGGAAGACGACCAGTAATCAAATATGTGTATTTGATGTGTTATTTATTGTAAAGCAGTATCGTAAAATTCAATTTATGAAGTGGAATGTGTCCAAATTCACCGTGTTTTACGCCCATCGGACTATTTAAATAATAACTTGACTCTAACAGTCGTCTTCCTTTTCCAATCTGATGGGTTTTACAATAGTTTACCTGGGCTAGAGTATGATCATAGCAATTAATCCAAACACTGCCTGCCTCAATACTGTGGCTAAACTCTAATGCTTTCTTTATGTCCCGGGTCAGAACTCCTAAACAACTCCATTTTATCCCGGGTCAAAACTCCTAAACCACTACATTATATCCCGGATCAAAACTCCTAAACAACTCCTTTATATCCGAGGTCAGAACTCCTAAACAACTACATTATATCCCAGGTCAGAACTCCTAAACAACTACATTATATCCCGGGTCAGAACTCCTAAACAACTACATTATATCCCAGGTCAGAACTCCTAAACAACTCCATTATATCCCGGGTCAAAACTCCTAAACCACTACATTATATCCCGGGTCAAAACTCCTAAACCACTACAGTATATCCCGGATCAAAACTCCTGAACAACTCCATTATATACCAGGTCAGAACTCCTTAACAACTACATTATATCCCGGGTCAAAACTCCTAAACCACTACATTATATCCCGGCTCAAAACTCCTAAACAACTCCATTATATCCCAGGTCAGACTTCCTAAACAACAACATTATATCCAGGGTAAGAACTCCTAACAACAACATTGTATCCCCGGTAGGAACTAAGAACTTCTTAACAACTTTAAATTTTGCGTCAGAACTCCTGGAGCTACATTATATCCCGGGTCAGAACTCCCAAAAAACACATCTATCTATTATGACAACCCAATAACACGAATGTTACCAGGAAACCACCCCTCCCTGAAACCCTCTGCCTCCCTGAGGAGTACGTGCGTCACAGAGTTAGCATGACATGTGCAAAGAATAAGCATTCTTGAACACTAGGAAGCGAACAATATTAAATTGTTCTCCTGTACCGTGTAATAATGGGAATTCTTACACAATAGGTTTACTACTATAGAACCGAACAGATATGAATAGATTGTATAAAAACTTAAATTAATATTTTCTGTGTTAATAATTAAAACAGTTCAACCTGCAGCTAGTCCATATTGTGTATCATTGGCTCGTTTTATCACCTCCTCCATAGTTGAGAACCTGGACAATAAACACCCGATTATATCTTATTCTTAATAGTAAATACATTTTATATAATTGCAATCAGGGTGTTAATGTTAAACATTATATAACCAGGGATGTACATTTTCTCAAAAAATAATTTTTCTTCTCCCCCACCCTTTGTAAATATTTTTCGCCCCAGAAGTGATATATTCTACTGCGGAGCGCACATTTTTTGGGGGGGATTTTATTCGCTGAATTAAGGAAAATCAATGTTTTCAGGGGAAAATTAATGAATTTTTGGATAAAAATTTACAAAAAGAATGAAAAAAGTTGCCTTTGGACGTTCAATTATCATTTTCCCTCCCCAAATGGCAAATTATCAAATGTGAAGAATAGGTACCCCGGAATCTCATTAAAATCGACTCTAAAATATAAGATTATACCTAAGAATAGATTGAACCGGTCCGAAAATTTCCTCTTTAGCTATCACCATTTCATCAGTAACCTTTGAAATAAGTAAACTTAACCCTTCAAACAAAATTAAACAATAGTAATTGTCTCGCTAAGAATAGAGAATGTTTGGACCATATTGATTGAAAATCAATCAAATAATTAGGAAAAGCAAATTAATATAAAAATCAACTTAACGAGTGAGCTCTTAATTGTAAGCAGTACTTAGGATCCGGATCCATTTAATCCGCAAAGTTTTGGCCTCCTGGATCCGGATCCAAGGGGCAAAATATCAAAAAACTGCAAAAAAAAATTTAAGCTCAAACCAAAATCTGAACTATTAAAAAAGGGAGATAATACAAATTTCCTGATTTCTGAATGGTTCATCAAGTCTTAGCATAAAAAAAAAGCGAAAAAAGTACAACAATAAATTAGAAAATTCTGCTTTGTTGAAAAAATACAGTGAATTCTATGGAAATAAGCGGACCTGGATCCGGATCCATTTTTCCACTGCGGATCCAGGATCCCGATCCGCATCAAAATTAAACGGATCCTAAGCACCGATTGTAAGAAGGGCGGCCGTGAGGCTGAGAAGTATCGGTAATGTATACTATATAAAATTTTTTTTAAGTGTAGTCTCTTTTTCATATACCTTTTTAGCGTTGGAAAAAAATTAGTTTTTGCTTGTAATTGATTTTGATGGTAATTATTTCGTTAGAACGACTGATCTAGAAAATATAAACATAATGCTAAAGTTCGCAGATGACACTAAATTAGGACACCGGTCAGATTCAATGGAAGATATTGACTGCAAACAAACAGCTTTTAATAGACTTATGGAATAGTCTGAAAATTGGTGCATGAAGTTTAACGTTTTTGCATATTGGGAGAAGAAACATCAAGCATGTATACACAATCTGATATTAATGTTTTGATTTGAAAAACTGATTTTTTTCAATGGTGGATTCTCTGCAAAAGAGACTTATGCATTTCTACTGCAGGAAAACAAATAAGAATTATCAGAATAAAACACTTTCAACTTAGAAAAACGACATTATCTTTAACGTTATTGATTAGATAAAGGTTACAATGGTACCGTTGTAACTCTGGGATTGCCATCTTTGTATGAAGATTCACTTGAGATTTCCCTTACAGTCCCTTTAATATTTGCATACCTCCGCAAACACAGTTGGTTGCACAAAATATCCAAGATCTCCAACTCTCTGTCCACCTTCAAACAAGTCAAAATTATAACTCGAAGTCGAACCCACCCACCCTTTTTTGTTAAACACTACAGTTCATATCATACCATTTCATATATCATTTATCATATATCATATATCATATATCATAAATCATAAATCATAGATCATATATCATATATCATATATCATATATCATATATCATATATCATATATCATATATCATATATCATATATCATATATCATATCAAATGAAATTAAATCTCAAATCAAACTTAATCATCTTAGCCTAGCTTTATATTTAACAAATTAATCTAATTTAGTCTTCTATAAAAAATAAAAGGCTCCCTTTGGATTGCATTTTTACCTGCTACAAGTTTAGCTCCTTGTTCCTTCCCCTGATTTATGAATCCAAGAATACGATCAAACTGCACTTTATTGACCTGAATAATAGAGGCAACGTTAAGCAATAGATAATTAATTTAAGAATAGATATTTAAATCAAAAGATCGATAGTTCGAACATGCATATTTAAACCGACCGCAAAATTATTAATTGTTACATTTTTATAGCTGAAAACAAACAAAGGAAGATAGATTCAAGGGTCTATATTTTCCTGAAAAATCACCGACCCACTATTTTGAAAATAATTTTTCCCCAGAAGCTTTAAAAAGGAAAATCATTCTTAAAAATATACACCCCTGCTTATATTTTTAATGATATGTGGCTGAATTTTTTCTTCTGGAATTAAAAGATTTTTTTTCGGGGGGGGGAGGGAGGGGGGCACAGATCACAAGTTACCTGAGGCCCCTGATCAACATCTGTCCATGGATCCCCCACTACTCTTTTCTTGGCTAACTCTGCTGCCTTCTTCACAAACTCGTCATAAATACCATCCTAAATATTCTTTGTGTTGGTAGCCATCTTTAAAATCATTCTTTAAGTGGAGCTTCAAACATTTCTGTCGGGGATTTTTAAAATCAGTTTTTCAACAATAAAAGTTTTCCTGGGATTACACGTGCATAATTATATGTATAAATAAATTGTAGGAATAAGGAAACTGCCTGTTACCTGTACAAAAGTTCTGGAGCCTGCACAACAGTTTTGTCCATGGTTTGTGAATATAGCATTGTATGCAATATTCACCGCCTCGTCTAAACAATCCGGATTAAAGGGAATGACGTCGTATTTTCGAGTGACTCTCCATTTATCGAGGGACATGTCTAATTCACAAGGGTACACGTTAAAGCTTTGTATGATCAAGATTGAACTATAAAAAAACTAGCTATAGCGCCCGCCGTTGCCCGTGAATTTTTTTTTCGATTTTTTTATAGCCTTTGTTAAACCCGAGGTATTTAAGGGTTCCCTCAAAAAGTGTCCGCCCATTCGGTCCAGCCGTTTAGCCAACTATAGTTAACATATAAATATATATACACATACATACAAATATAAATATATGAGCAAAGCATTATTATAAAAATAATTGTTTTCAATTAGGGTTTCTCTACAAAAACAACTTGAGCATTTCTTCTGCATATACAAGAGGAATTATCAGAATTAAATACTTTTTATGCAAGGAAAAGGATTATATCTTCCGCAATCCGCATTATTGATTAGATAGACTTAAAGGGAACCCTTGCAGTGGTGTTTATTTTTCTCTTTGCAAAAGTATAAGCTTACATTGCGTTTAGGGAAATAAAATGGAAAAAGGGGGAAGGGAAGGAGAAAACGGAAAAGGGAAGGGGAAAGAGAAGGGAAAAGGAAGATGAGGGAAGGGAAAAGTGGAAGATGGAAGGGAAAAAGGGAAGAGAGAAGGGACACAGAGCAAGAGGGAAGGAAAAAGGGGGAAGGTGAGAAGAGGAAAGGGAAAAGGGGGAAGGATAGAAGAGAAAAATTGCAAAAAACAGTTTCAGAAATAAGTTAAGAAAAAAGTTGACTTTTTGAGGGCAACAAAACGCTACATTTTACTACTAAAATCAAAAAAATTCTCTGCTCTCAGAAACCTGGAAAAAGACCCATTTTTAAGTCGTGGATTTGGGGAAAAATATGATTCTGAAAGGGGGGGGTGCAAAAATATGAGTTTCACAACTTATATACAACCCTGCACCCTTGTAAATCGGACTAGCCCCTGTTTAATTCAAAGGTCACTTGAAATTAAGCATGCAGTCCCTTTAAGTGAGCCTAGATTAAGAGTATGAAGATTGTTTCCGGATCCGGATGAATAGATCTAAAATACTGTTTCCGGATCAGAACAAGGTCAATAGATTGAAAATACTGTGTCCGGATTAGAATTAAGATAAAATAGATTGAAAATACTGTTTCATGATCAAATAAAGATCAAAAGATACAAAATCCTGTTTTTGGATCAGTTTTTTAGTTAGAACTCTAAATTATCGAAAAATTATTTTTTATTGAATCCACATCATCAAATATAACGAGAGGACTTTTCCCTCCCAGCTCCAAAGATACACGCTTTAGGTTAGTTCGAGCAGCAGCCTGATAAATAATTAAGTTAACGGTTGTGCACAGGTGCAGCGTGCACTGTAAATATAAGGACTTGAAGGAATGATAGGGTGTCACTGAAAAAAATCCCAGATATGCGACACATTTCATAGGAAACATTTTGGTCAAACCAGCGCAAATACGAAATTTTGACATTTTTTTAAAATATTTTCCAAAATAGCCAAGCATTTTTTGTATTGTTATAACTCAAAGAAGTTTTCAAGGTTTTTAAAGTGAAATACCATTTTGGAAATGTTGTATGTTACTAAGGTTAAACAATATTGGACAGAATTTTTAGAATTTTTTATTTTTTGAAAGTCATCGGTCCAAAAAGGGTAAAAAACTTAGGGGTTTTCACACCTTTAGTCAGCGTAGGGAGGAGGAAACAAAGGTTTGTATTTACCTGCATGATAATCCTGCCAACTTGAGTAGATCCTGTGAATGCCACCTTGTCAATATTCATGTGTTCAGCAATAGCAGCGCCTGCAGTTGCACCGAACCCGTTAACAATGTTGATAACACCAGGGGGAAATCCTGCCTCTCTAGAGAGTTGACCCATATACAGAGCAGATAATGGAGTTGCATCAGCTGGTTTAAGAACTAAAGTGCATCCTGCCGCCAGGGCAGGACCCCATTTCCAGGCTAGCATTGCTACAGGGTAGTTCCAGGGGATTATTTGACCTTAAAGGGAGTGTTCGCAAAAAATGAAAGGGGGTATAGGCTTACGACGAAAAATAAGCGCTTTGGATCGCTACTAATCTTACTTCAACAGATAGAAGTAAGATTAGTAGGGATCAAAAGCGTTTATTATTCGCCATATGAATAAACCCCTTTAATTTTTTGCGAACACTCCCTTTAAGTTGAAGTTAGGATTATAAGTTTGAGTTAAAGGGACTGTATGCGTAATTTCAAGTGACCCTCCGGGGAATATCCGGTTTAAAACGGTACCCTTTAAACCTTGTCTAATCAAGAGTTAATCGTGTGTTTATTTTAAATGGTGTACAAGTTACTAGACAACTGTCGAGTGTATGTTAACGTACAGTGTGAACTCCACACAGCTGACGTTATAACATATTTCATTAGAATAAAACGTACAGTGTGAACTCCACACAGCTGACGTTATAACATATTTCATTAGAATAAAGAAAATTCTACGCTTAACCTGGTTTTTAAATATTTAAATGTAAATACGTATTTTCTGAGACTCATTGAAAGTAAATAATAATCTTTAAAGAATAAAGCAGCTTACAAATAAAGTAAATCAACAATCACACACATTTCTATATTAAGACCGTCTTCCTTAATCAGTCATTGGGTTATAGGTACTGTTGTGAATCAGACACTACACTTTACACAGGGAAGCTCACTTGAAATTACCCCTACAGTCCATTTAAATGTTAATTTAAAAAGTATGATTAAGGATTGGAACGAAATCTATAAAATGAACTTACCAACAACTCCGACTGGTTCCTTCTTTGTAATTGTCATCACATTCCCGTCTAAAAATATAGACATATATCAGTATATATATATTATATATATATACCATGACTTCATACACATACATCTAAACAGTTTGTTATTAACCTCTGTGACAGAAACAATCTCAAGGAATAAAAATTGTCTTAAAACAATTTTTTTTTTAAAGTGAATATTTGCAAATTATCTTTTTTCCATCTCATAATCTGAGTTCGTTTCCCTTATGTCCATTTGACAGCCCAAATTTTTATTTTGAATCATCTTTTTTGTTTCTTTATTTTCTTGTGATTTAAATTTTTTTTTTTTAATTTTTATTACCGAATTTAATAGTTTTTACATCGTTAGAACTGACGAGGCTCAACCCAGACCGAAACATATTTTCAATAAATGTGGAACTAACATCTACGTTTTTTTACTCTACAGAGGTTTGGTCCATCAACATCACCGAATTTTAAATATATATTATAGAACTACAAAAAAAATCCAGCCCTCGATTAAAAGTTCCCCCGGTTGCCCTGAATATTGTTAAAAAGCAAGAAACATTATGAAGGCAATAAATACCAAAACCATGTAAAATTCTATTCCATCAACTTAGATCTACAAATATATTTTTAGGACAAATTGAAGAGAGTTATCGACCCCTTTTCAATTATAAAATATCCGCCGAATATTAACAATTTTCCAAATTAAATTTTATTTTTACAAGGTACATTTTAAAACCCCAAAAACATATAAGTTTTATTTGAGATAAATATTCAATGTCACACATGTACCTGCTGGTATAGTATCTCCATGTATTTTATCCGCCCAGCCTGCGAAGTACTGGATCACATCAATCGACTGCTCAATGTCCCCCAGTGCCTCCTGGTAGGGCTTCCCGTTGTCTAAGGTGTCCAACTAAATATAAAATGTTTGATCCTCCCCTCTCCAATGTCTCCAGGTTAATATTAACAAAATAAATACACCTGGGCCAAATATTCTTTGTCCCTTGTCATAAGTTGAGCCAAACTAAAACAAAAAATTATAAATATTTTGCTTGTATGTTTGTCTTTAACATCACCCGGTTTACAAGTAATAAGAAATAAAAAAATAAAAAATCTGAAAGGGAACCCGGGTGCATCAACATGCGGCCTGGAATCCAGCCGGGCTAAAATGTAAAATGTAATATATTGTAATATATTGTAAAAATCTTGAAAATCCCTCAATGAAATCAGAAAAATCTGCGGGGAAAAAAAGAGAAAATTGGCTACTGAAAGGCAGAAGATATAATTAGTAATTAATTTAAAAAAAGAGAGAAGCGCCAAGCGCCATGGAAGCCTAGTTATTTGAATATACAAATAAGGAGGAAAAATAAAAATTACCTTAACATGAGCTTGCCCCGTTTGCTAGCATCCATGGTTCTCCAGGGGGAACCAATCTTAAATGCTCGACGAGCAGCTTGTACTGCTAGATCTATATCAGCTCTGAAAGTTTTTGAACGAATGAAAAATTGATAATTGAAAGATAATTGTTACGAACAAACTGACGGTATGATTTGAAGAGTTATTATTATTATTATTATTAAAGGACAACCCATCATTCAATGAAATAGGGGTCGGCGCTCCTAGCCGCCGAAACGTATCCATGGGCTGACCGAACTGGTCACCCTAGGGAGAAGACTTATACTAGGCGGTCTGCCCAAGACAGCTCCAAATCAGGAGACTCTCTAAAAACCAGGCGGTCTGCCCAAATAAAAATGTTAATTTAAAAAAATTATCATAATGAAGGATTTAATAAATATAAAGGAAAAAAAACTTCAAGTGCGAATTACAAAATGAAAGAGTGATTCAAGATAAAAATGAATAATAGGAAGAATGAATGAATGAATTGTGCGTGAATTCAGGACCATTATTAGAATGAAAGGATACGTAAATAAATAAGATAAAATGATTTTTTTACAAGCAACAAAAAATATAGTAGACAATCAATGATGAATGGATGAATACGAATGAATGAATGATTATATAAATGAATAAAATAATGAATAAATAAATGAATGAACTACCTATCTCCCTCAGCAACTAACGCTATAACCTCCTCTGTGCAGGGATTTATCGTAGCGAAGGTTTTTTTTGAAGCCGCGTCCACAAATTCATTGTTTATAAACAACTGAGTGTACTTGATCTCGGGCAGATCCATCTTTTCTGAAATTTCATTAATTTAGTGACAAACACAAGACCTAGTGGAGATGCAAATTTCACATTAAAGGAACTGAATACATAATTTCAATTGAGCCTCTATGTATAAAATGACATGTCATATTCACAACGATACCTTTTCAACCTCTCTGATCAAATATAGATAAAATATCATCTTTATTATATTTTTTATAGCATAAAAATGATGAAGAAAACTGTTCGCATTAAACATTTATCTTGTAAAAACAAGGAAAGCTTTCTAAGATCAAATCAATGTTTAATGGTACCGTTATGAATCGGACATGACAATTAAAAAAAAAATTTAATGAGAGGTCACTTGAAATTATGTCACAAGTCCTTTAATATTATCCGATGCAACGAGATCGTGATCTCACTAAATGGATTTAGACATATATAAACCAACAGACTAGTTTCACGATTTCATCTTCATTTCCTTTTCTTTCTCCGCCCTCGCCGCTTTCTTTCTTTCTCTCTCCTCTTTCACCAGAACCTTCTCCCTCTCCGCTATTCTGTTCTTCATTATTTCATCCTCAGGGTTCACGTCGTATCCGAACTCAGCCTTCAGCTCCGACAATATCTGAACATAGAGAATGATCATGACTCGAAATCGAAATCGAAATCGAAATCGAAGTCGAAATCGAAATCGAAATCGAAATCGAAATCGAAATCGAAATCGAAATCGAAATCGAAATCGAAATCGAAATCGAAATCGAAATCGAAATCGAAATCGAAATCGAAATCGAAATCGAAATCGAAATCGAAATCGAAATCGAAATCGAAATCGAAATCGAAATCGAAATCGAAATCGAAATCGAAATCGAAATCGAAATCGAAATCGAAATCGAAATCGAAATCGAAATCGAAATCGAAATCGAAATCGAAATCGAAATCGAAATCGAAATCGAAATCGAAATCGAAATCGAAATCGAAATCGAAATCGAAATCGAAATCGAAATCGAAATCGAAATCGAAATCGAAATCGAAATCGAAATCGAAATCGAAATCGAAATCGAAATCGAAATCGAAATCGAAATCGAAATCGAAATCGAAATCGAAATCGAAATCGAAATCGAAATCGAAATCGAAATCGAAATCGAAATCGAAATCGAAATCGAAATCGAAATCGAAATCGAAATCGAAATCGAAATCGAAATCGAAATCGAAATCGAAATCGAAATCGAAATCGAAATCGAAATCGAAATCGAAATCGAAATCGAAATCGAAATCGAAATCGAAATCGAAATCGAAATCGAAATCGAAATCGAAATCGAAATCGAAATCGAAATCGAAATCGAAATCGAAATCGAAATCGAAATCGAAATCGAAATCGAAATCGAAATCGAAATCGAAATCGAAATCGAAATCGAAATCGAAATCGAAATCGAAATCGAAATCGAAATCGAAATCGAAATCGAAATCGAAATCGAAATCGAAATCGAAATCGAAATCGAAATCGAAATCGAAATCGAAATCGAAATCGAAATCGAAATCGAAATCGAAATCGAAATCGAAATCGAAATCGAAATCGAAATCGAAATCGAAATCGAAATCGAAATCGAAATCGAAATCGAAATCGAAAACNAAAACCAGATCCGAATAAAACAAGCATAAAACCGACTACAGCTAAAGAAAGCATAAAAAACAGATCCGAATAAAACAAGCATAAAACCAACTACAGCTAAAGAAAGCATAAAAAACCCAGATCCGAATAAAACAAGCATAAAACCGATTACAGCTAAAGAAAGCATAGAAAACCAGATCCGAATAAAACAAGCATAAAACCGGCTTCAGCTAAAGAAAGAATTAAACACAAGATCCGGATGAAGAAAGCATAAAACCGTCTCCAGCTAAAGAAAACATAAAAAAACAAGATCCGGATGAAGATCGCATAAAACCGGCTCCAGCTAAAGAAGACATAAAAAACTAGGTACCGATCAAATTTAGCATAAAACCGTACCCAGCTAAGGAAAGAATAAAAACCCGCATCCGGGTAAAGAAGGAAAAAAAGACCCATATTAAATCACTATTTCTATTTGTCATACCTAAATCTAAATCTTTCTCCGTAGGCCAGGCGATGCCCGGGTTAACTCCAGATTTTGTACCGTACCTTCCCAACAACCCACGCTTAAATTTACGCGACCTAAAATATTTCAATTTATCAATGAAGGTCGTTTTAATCAGAGATGATCTTTCCCGCGCACCAACATCAGTCTTTCAACAGCTGATATTGATAATTTTTTTACAGGAAAGATAAATAAAATTCCAAGCAAATATATTACAAAAAAAGCTTGCGTCTCTATCATTTATTTCTATTACGTATATATTTCCAATTTTCAATGGTATAAACCTATTAATTTTTACATTAAATAAATAAATCCCCTAGTTCAATGTTAATATTTAATGAATTTTGAGAACATTTTATTTGTAACAACTTACCTATGGTTATTACTATATTGAAAAATAGTTCCCTCGTAAGGTGCAGATCCCTATATCCCAGATATTAAACTTCTATTTCTTTCATTTCCATTTAAATATGAGAATTCTACGAGAAATCTTTGATCAGTTGTGGTCCGATTCACTATGATACTCCTAGAAATTGAGTTCTGGGGGGCTTGTTGGTTACAAAGTACACTCCATGCTAGTTTACGCTGTACGTTCACAGGCCACATCAAAGCTT
Source organism: Eurytemora carolleeae (assembly GCF_000591075.1). NCBI lineage: Eukaryota > Metazoa > Arthropoda > Copepoda > Calanoida > Temoridae > Eurytemora > Eurytemora carolleeae. The sequence continues at coordinate 476,400 of NW_019396185.1, forward strand.
TTGGGCATTTTATTTCCTGCTATAAATACGGGCAGTCGTTTATGGTACCGTTGCACATCAGACAAATCCACAATTGGAGGGCCACTAGAAATTCCGTGTTCAGATTTATGGATGTAAATATTGAAACCAGACAACATCATGGCGCCAGTTTAGATACTAAGTTTGGAATAATTTGATCTTCACGTTAAATTATGTATTTTGGGTCGATTATCAGGGTGGGCCAAATATATTATTTGTAAAATTATTTAATCTGCCTGCAGTATTTGTCTGTGAGAAGCAGAAAGTCTGGATTTATTTCTTTTTGATTCTAAATATTCTTCTCGTACTTCACTCTCAAGATTCTAAATACAGAATGTAAATTATCAATTTAATAATTCACTTAGCGCTAAAAAGTCCACCCATTACCAGTAAAACTACGTTTTAAAGTTCTTAAATTTATTTCATATTATTATAATTATTTAATGACGCAATTGGTTCAAAATTAGAGTAACAATTGTGCAAAGTAACGATAATCGAATTTCAGTAAAACTATTTTAAGTAAATAGTTACCGAAGTTAATATCTAAATACCTATATATACCACCATTTTACCAAAACCACAGGAGTTAAAGTAATTTCAATTATCATTTTAAATTAATTTTCAACAAATTTATAATTTCTTTATCTAAATTTTAACACTTCACCTGTATTTGCTGTTGATACTCTTCCATTTCTTTACTTTCCTCGGGCAACTAAAAAAATAATCAATATAATTTTGGCTGTCTGTCTATTTATCTGTCAATAAACGTCAAAATTGAAATTTATCCCGAAAAATGACAACATTTGATATTTCACAAATTCCAACAATTTTTGAACATAAAATCTGGGAACATTTGTGTAAAAAGGAGTACAATAACAAGAGTGGCGACTTAAAAGCAACTGTACTAACCTCATACATGTCTGCTTTATTAGATCCTTTCCCAAATATATTCCAGCCAGCATACCTCACGCTCATTCGTTGAGCAATCACCACCTTTAACATTTTTACTGCAAACATTAACGCATTTTTATCAACCAATTGTAAAACATTTTTAAAAGATATTCTTCTTCTTCAAACTTTTATTTAAAAGAACAACGTGAATACTTTTAAACATGAAATATCAAAAAATCACGGGGTTAACAAGTGGCTTTTCGCTATATATTCTCTTCTTGCTCAGGAATATATAAAATTTGATATCTTTGATATCGACAGCTCCGTTATGGAAGACACATAATTTAGTATTGAGCAGCAATCTTGACACTAAAATTTGCCTTTGTAAAGTACTTTTCGTACATTACTATTAAATACAAGAGAGAAAACAAAAATGCAAATAGAGGTATATTCCTAGTAAATTAAAAAGGTTTAAGAATCAAAAGGAAATAAGAAAGAAAAAGATATATGATCAGTGGTAATACATAAAAATAGCCTGATGGGGAGAACACATGTTAACCTACTATATACAAGCATGGGTCTGTCCTAGAGAACGTTCGATTTTATCAATTTTATACATGACCCATTTTTATTTCAGCAAAAATTTTACAACTTTAGGCTTAGGTTAAGACAATTTTTGGGTCGAGCGCTGCGGCTAGGACAGGCTATGGGGTCGAGCGCCGCTACTAGGACAGGAAACAGTTACAAAAACATAGCTTAAGAACTATTTATAATTCATAATCAGTGGATTTATATTTTTATTTGCATATATTTGTAGTACACTTTGAATGTTTAAAATGCCCAATTTGTATTCTAATTTAGAAAAGCATATCACTTAGGTGCGTCTTAGTCGTTAGGCAGTTAAAATGTTTTAAAAATATTTATAAGAACGCATGCACCATTGCGCAGTAAAAAAATAATGCCGCGTTTACAATTGTATCCAGGGTCTCTAATTAAACAGAATTTAGCTGCTGCCTTTCGAACCTTACAGAGCGGCTTAGTTTACAAAGTTCACATCTTAAAAAGTTTATTTTTCAATATGTTTTAATTTAAAATTTAGCTTAATGAGAAAAAAACAAATGAATTTGCTTAAAAAGTACTGAAGAACCCCCGAATTTTTTATTTTCGGTTAATTATTTTTAACATGAATGTTTAGACCACGATGGGCCTTGAGAGATGACTGAAAATGGAACCCTGCTCGAAACATTTCAAGAGGCCGGAGGGCACCCAACTTTTCTCAAAGTAAGTATTATATTAGCAGAAATATCTGTGTTTTACAAAATTTTAGTTTTATGATCTTGATTTGCAAGTATACGACAAGATATGCTGATCTCGGTTAAATTAGAAATAAATTGCGAACTGCCACGAACCTTAAATTCAACCTGAGGATTTATTTTTAATAATCCACAAATAAGTTCATGATTGAAAATCCACGCTTTTTGGACCCACCGGCGCACAGAATCTTGGGAAAAACTCATACAGTTTTGAATTCACTATTTTTGTTAAATTTTTCATCAAAAAAAATTCTACCCAGACAACTCGGCCCTGTAAATGGTGTTTTGTCTAACCTAATTACAGTTGTTGTTGAAAATACTTAAAAATTGGTTAAAATTTATAGGAATAGGGGAGGGGATGTCCCAAGCTAGCTATCTAGGACATGGCCACTATTCCTTAGCTTCCATTACCATTGATTTTATTTCAGGGTTTCCGTTACCCCCCTGGCGAGGTGAATATTAAGGTGGAAGGGGGAAAGCAAACCCTGCAAGTTTTTTGCAAACCTATCCTGCACAGAAGAGGAGGTGAGTTGTAAGCAAAATATAATTTTAAACAATTGAGTTAAACTTTAAAATTTACCATTTAATTGAAATTTTAGTTCAATAATCTTAACTTAGGAATAAACAGGTCTCTCAATACAAGATAAAACAGTTTAAAGCATGAAAGATATAGATTTAAAAAACGTTAAATAAAATTGGAATTAAGTATGAAAAACTGTTGTACTTTAATTCATCCATAACATTTTCTAGGTGATCACCAACAAATCAAGAGATTTAAATACTCTCGTAATTCAAGCCAGGATGGATATTCTCCAAGGAGCGGGGATATTTCCAATGATAGCGGGATATTTAATGATAATTCAGAGAGAAATTCTTCTCTTCTACTGGATTCATTGGGTCGGACTTATCCATCCTCAAACAAAAGCTCTAGGTTAGAAATAAAATAAGAAAAGCTTGGAATTATAATGTTTTGTTTTCTGGAACTGTTTTTTTATTCTTCATATTCTCGGTGTTACATGTTTTTTAAAAAGGTTGTAGGAGTTTATTCTATGGTTTATCACTGATTTCAAATGAATTTCACATAGTTTTTCATAAATTAAAAGATTTACCCTTTTCTTTTCCTGTAGTAAAAATTGACAAAAAAATTTAATATTTGTTGTATCCGTGAAATGAGAAGTTTTATATAAGTGGAGAATTTTTTTTACTTTCACACCACTGTAAATTTTAGCTTCATAACAACTCCATGTTTTTTCAAAAACTTAAATTTTTTATTTCTCTAGACTTGAAGTTCTGTCTGATTTGCCTGAGGTCCATGGTATGTCTACCGCCAAGAGAAAAACAAGAACAAAACGAAAACCAATCCCAATCCAATATTCCGGAGAGCGGCAGAACAAGAACCAGGATTCTCATTGGAGTGCTAGACGCATGGTGCAGCTGTCGAGAGAAAACAGAGAACTTGAGGAAAACCTGCTTCAAATCCAGAATCAGTTGTTAACTCTAGACAAGGTCTACACCCAGTTAAAACTAAATAAGGTATTAATAACCCCCCCACTCCCCAGGTCCATCCTTGGTCATGAGAGACATTTTGTAAATAAAATCTTAATTTATTGTTAGTACTTTTTTCTTTAAAATTTTACATGATGATTTATTGCTTTTCCTTAATAATTTCATATTTTATTTAGAAATGAAAATATTTTGTTCTATTTTTCCTTTTAAAGTATTGCATATTATTTAGCGACAAAAAGATGTTGGAAAATATTTAAACCATTTGAATTAGAATTCAAAATTTAAATTTCCGATTTAATTTTGATTTCTGGGTCGTAGAAAATGATGTCCATCATAATTAAAGTCCGAGGCCAAATTTAAATAAATCCAGTCGCTGAACCGCCAAAAATCAGTTTCAATTGAGCGCCGACTCCAATCTCGAAACATTGAATTCAATTTCAAGTGGAACCAACCATGTTTGAGCCCCTCCGGTTTAACGAATAACTTTCTAGACCTTAATGTCGGAGCAGTGCGAAGAGGAACACTCTAAAGAATTAGAAAATGCACTAAGAGTAAAAAACAATTTGAACGCCGAATTAGAGATTGCTCTGAGAGCCAGGGATTGGTATCAATTGCAAATGAAAGAGCTAAGAACAAGTTGCAATGAACTAGCTAGGTGAGTTTTTATTAATACTTCAATAAAATTTTGTTTAATTGATAATATTAATGATATAGATTATTTTTAAATACTTTTTTGTAATGTATTTTAGTCAGCTTGTCCTATCTAAAGAGGACAGTTTGAATTGGAAATCCCAATATGAATCTGTATCTTTTAAACTGAGAGAAACTGAAGAAAAACTTAGGTAAAATTAACATTGAATTAGAATTGAATATTGAACTTAAAAAAAATATCATATTTCATTGATCACTAATTTTTCCAATCTTAATGAAATCGAGTTTTTAACAATTTTTACTTATTTTAGAGATGATCGAGTGAAGTTTTTGAGGGACAAACAAAAAATAATTACAAGGCAAGTTTCACATGATATTTCCATTTTAAAAACTTAATTTAATTTTATCCTTTTAGGCTTGAATCCTTTGAAGCTAGTCTAGAAACCTCTGAGGCCAATGTATCTGAGTATGACCCAACCCTAGAACTTGTTGCTCTGACCGCTAAACTCAACTTGAAGGATGGAATGCTAAACAATCAGGGGAAGAGAATTCAAGATTTGGAGTCAGAAATACAAACCCTTCGCAATCTTTGTCAAAGTTTAGAGGCAAGTGCCGGTGTCAAACAACTCTGTAGGTTATCTGATTCACCCAAGAAGAAGAATCAAGAATCAAATCATCTGGAAAAATCCTTCAAAGATTTTACAGAAAAAACAAAACTTGACAGTTCAAGCGAAACAGATAAAATTTATAACACAGAATCGTTAGCATTATTAGAACAAACTATAGAAAAACGAACTAAAGAATTAGGCATTTTAGAAACAGATATTGAAAACTATACTGCTCAACTCATTCGCATTCATTCAGACATAGATAAAAAATTTACAACAATTGACCAAATTCATACGGAGATTGATGATAAGAAATCTGCCCTGAAAGCCTTGAAATCTGATTTTGAATCCCGGAACACGGAACTCTCTGATTTAGTGATGACTATAAAAACAAGAAACGAAGATCTACAAACAATTAATTTGACTTTTGTGCAGAACTCTGAAAATTTTGAAAGTAAGCTGCTTGAGCTCAACCAACTCTGCGCTGAAATTAAAAATAAACAAGATATACTTGATAAACTAGAAAAGACACTAGAAGTAAAATCTTCCCTGCTTGAAAACTTAGAACTTAAATTATCGAATCCAGATAAATTTGTTTTTGAAACGCCCATTAATAGCCAAGAAGAAGAGTGTCCCAAGGACAAAGAAACCTTAGGAAGCCTGAAAAACGTAGATAACAATGAAGACGAATGTTCCAGTATTGAAACCAACAGTGTGACGCACGATCCTGATTTTAAGCTACAGAACAATGAACTCCTGAGTAGAGATGAGTACAACAAGAACTGCGAGCACAAGGAGCAGCTGCTGGTGAAGATAGAGAATGTGGAGCAGAAGCTGAAGATTGACGAGCTGGAGAGAACCTTGAGGGAGTCAATCAACATCATGGCGGATATGAACATGGAGAACGACCAGCTAAGGTCCAAGGTTTTTAACTTGGAAGAGAAAACAGTTGAGGTCAAGGACGACAATGTTGAAGAAAATGAGAATGATTCAGAAGAGGTAAAAGAAGACTCTGAAAAAATGACATATAAAGAACTTGAAGAAGAGGTGATTAAAGTTAGGCTTATATGTGGAAGGATAGAGGAGGAAAAAACAAAGATCTTGTTGAATTTAACAGTATTAGAACAAGAAAAATATGAACTTGAGACTAAATATAGAATGGTAAAGGAAACAGAGGAGAAAAAGAACAAGGAATTGACAGATTCGGAGACTAAATCTGAACTAGTAGAAGAGGAAAATAATGAATTAAAGTTAAAATGCGTCAGTTATGAAAAATATTTAGCAAAGATGACCGAGGAGATGGAAGAATTGAAGATTAACTTAACAGACAAGGATGAAGAGAAAAAACACCTAATCAAGATGAAAGAAGAACTTGTGATGAAAACTACGAATCTAGAACAGGAAAAAATAGAAATGTTGACAACTCAAGAAATGAGAAAGAAGGAGAATGAAGAAATCAAGAAGAAATATTTGAAAATGGAAAAGGACAAAGAGGAAATAAAGACAAATCTGACGCAATTGAAAGAGAAAGAACTTAAAATATCTTCAGTTGAAGAAGACATGAAAAATATGGAGAAAAAATATGAAGAGCTGAAGATTTCATATTTTGACTTAGAGAAGGATAGAATGGAGATTAAAGCAGATCAAGTTTGTTTGAAATCTGAACACGAAAGAATGAAGAATGAGTGCTTGGATTCAGATAAACAGAAACAGAAAATTAAAAATCAATATGATCTTTTGCACACAGAGTTGGATCTAAGACAGAATCAGATTAGTAGTTTAGATGTAGAAAATAAAGTCATTAAAAACCATCTAACCCAACTCAAGGAAGAAAATGAGGGGTTAAAATTAGAGTTGGCAAGACTTGAACAAATGAGAATTAGTTGTGAAACCATTTTTAAAGATACTGAGTTAGAGAAGGTTGAACTTGAGAGCGTACTAGCTCAGCTAAATACTGTACATAATAGCATTCAAAACGGGGCTTGCAAGGAATCGGAAACAAATTTGAAACTTAAGAATCTGGAACAAGAAATGGAGAAGTATGAAAACTTGGAACAGGAACTGGAGAAGTATAAAAACTTGGAACAGGAACTGGAGAAGTATAAAAACTTGGAACAGGAACTAGAGAAGTATAAAAACTTGGAACAGGAACTAGAGAAGTATAAAAACCAGGAACAGGAACTGGAGAAATTTAGGAACCTGGAACAGGAACTGAAGAAGTATAAAAACCTAGAGCAGGAACTGGAGAAATTTAGGAACCTTGAACAGGAACTGAAGAAGTATAAAAACCTAGAACAGGAACTGGAGAAATTTAGGAGCTTGGAACATGAATTAGGGGACGAACTAGAAACGCTGAAGTCCGAATTTAAAACAAAAACCGAAGAATTACAAAAATCCACCTTAGAACTTAAATCTTGTTTGTCAGAAAATATCCTTCTACAAAACCAGATAGTGATGCTACAAACCAAAGAGAAAGAATTATTAGAGCTTGTTGAAAACAAAGCAGAGATTATAAAAGAACTAGAAAAGTCTGCAGAATGTTTAAAAAAAGAATTAACCAAAATGTCTGCTGAATCTAGAGAGCAGATTTTAGTTTTAGAACAAGAAAAAATCCAGTTTTATACAGAACTTGAAGTATGTGTCGAACAGAGTTCTCGGTTAAAGTTAGACCAGGAAAATGTTAAAGAATTAATGGAAAATATGAAATTAGAAATCAACTTATCTTTCAATAAATTAACTGCGGAGAATGAGAAGTTGAAAGCAGAACTGTCCAATCTTATCTCAAGGATTGGATCAGAGCAGAGAGAGAAGAATCTAATAATCACCAGTCTACACCAGGACCTGGAGAACTTAAGAGCTCAAGAGAAGAGTTTAGAACAGGGGCGGATACTGCTCCAGGACCAGGTGGATCAGGCAAGGAGTAGTCTAGTACAAGAGAAGGCTAATGTTGCACTTCTACAGAGAGAAATCAGCCAGGTTCAGTTTAAGGTATGTTAAAGTAAGTTGTTTTATCTCTCTTTGCGTCAAAAGGACTGAAATGACCTAATTAAGTTTTGTTTCAAAACCAAAGATTAATTGTTTTCTGAAGGGACACATATATCCTTAGCTTAACAGAGCTGAAAACTCTAGAATGGTGGATATCGGGATTAATGCTTAATCCACTCTTTTTCTTAATCTCGAGATTAAATATTGCTTGTTCTCCTTTCATTTTTAATCTCCAGATTAATTATCCGATCAGGATTAAGGATATCCCATTCTAAAGTTTTCAGCTCAGATTCCATTTGAAAAAAGTCGCAATAATACTAGGTTTTACGCAAATACTGATATTAAAGTTCCGAATATATTTGATTAGTTTTGAAAGTTTGAAGATGAAGGACTTGAATAGGACTGATTAATTATTTTTAAATCAATTTGACAACTTTTAATCAGGATTTATAAATGATATTCCCAATTTGATAAAAAAGTAAAGTTTTTCAAAGGATCGAAAATGTTATGGAACCCGTTAATTTGATGTTTACGTCAATTGACAATTGGTCTATATTTACAAAAAAGATCAAATAATATTTCTTCTATAAATAAATGTACGAATCAGTCAACTATTTATGATATTTAAAATACGGTTGCGGTTTGATTAAAACAGGGAATTGTTTTTCCAATCCAATAAACGTCAAAACGGCTGAACCGATCGGGTCCAAATTTTGTATAGCAATGGAAGGGTTATGGACTGTCAAAGTTAACAATTTTGTCGGACAAAAATGTCGACAATCCTTAATTTGAAAAATGTGCGAAATAAAATAGATAAATCCTCAAAATTTTGGAATGGATAAAAATGGCGACTTTCAGAGCAACAGTTTTAAATCTATATTTGTTAAAAGGGAAAATGGGTGCGAAGAGCCTTAAAAGCCTAATATTTAAATATCATTGATTGATTGATTGAATCTGAAAGTAGATCCCCGGGTATATATATATATGCATGTTTGTATATCTAGTTGAGTGAGGAGGAGAGATTGACCAGCTCCCATATCTCTAGTCTAGAGTCTAGACTGGAGATCCTGCATCAGGAACGGGACGGATTGAGAACAGAGAGATCAAACCATGTTTTTCAACTCAAACAAATGAACAGAGCTCTTAGATCTAGTCTTGCGCATATAAGGAGCTTGAGGTAAAAAAAATCTAGTTTAATCCATAATCATTTTTTACATAAACATTTAAATAATGCATGATCAAAATAAACCTAAGTTTGGGAAGGAGTAGTACCACTCCCTAGCCTATAGAGGTGAGGAGTATATATTAAACCTTGTATTGTGTAGATGTGTGCTGGAAGGAGTAGTACCACTCCCTAGCCTAGAGGAGAGGAGTATATTAAACCTCTTGGATACTAAGTCTAGAAGTAGTAAACTCAGGGACCTGCAACTCTGTATCTCCAGCCTAAGGTAAACCAAGATAACTAAGAATAAAGTGGAATGAAAAATATTTTAAATGATTTAAAACTATTGGATTTAATTTGATATGATAATTGATATCTTATCTTATGGTGAAGGTTCATTTTTAGATTTCCAACAATTACGAATTACAAAGTCCGTTGTATCCAAGACGACTCTCATTAAGATTTTATCTGATATCTTCCTATCATTTATAAACCTGTCATGGCTCAATTTTCTTTGACCAGTTTCGCCAATACATATTTTTCCTGTGGGGCCCAACTAAAGAAACCAAACAGCTCGATATAAAATGGAGTACCGTCTGCAAAGCATGTATAATCATATGGTAGGGCGAACCGCGTCAGTTGTCTCTCCCTTCTATTCCTTACTCCCTGGGGAGGTCTCACACGAAATTTGGGCTCTATTCGTTAAGCTGGTTTGACGTATTGGATACATACAAACAAACAAACAAACAGACAAGCAAATTATGTATATATATATATCAAAAATAACATAATATTTGATTAAAGGACAAAGTAAAGGATCTAAATAATAAATAATTTGCTCTAAAAATAATGTAAGAAGTTGCTCTAAAAAATTTTTTTTTTAAAAGCATAAAAACATCATATTTGTTTAAGGGACGAAGTGAAGGATCTGAATAGTGAACTAGGTTCTCGATCCTCAACTCCTCTTAACACAGGGTCAGTTTTTCTATTCAACTTTAAAGGGACTGTAAAGGAAAAGTGTTTTATATCAATTTTTTATCAATTTCTCGAGACAGGAACATCAGATAGAACTCTTGTATGTCTCAATCAACTCCTGAGACTCTCAGGTTTCAGCCTTTACCCTCTTTCATTTTCCTTTACAGTCCCTTTAATAATTATTTTGGGGATTTGTATTTATTTATTGTTATTATTTATTAAGGGGTATACCTTTTCCAGTAATGATCAAAGAAGTTCAATGGGGTGGGGGAATCAGCCACATTTAGGAAGCTTGCAGTTTGTACACAAATATATGCAAAAACGAAAATAATTTTTAAAAATTCTGTATAATCCTGATTAAAATCAGCTTTTTAAATATTTTACTCTTGGTATTTAAAACTTGTCGTTTTAACTCTTTCATTCGGAGATTGAAGTTTTTACTTTTTATCAAATGATTTGAATATTGTAGAAATAAGGGAGCTGGAAGAATTAGTCCGTTTCTCCTCTCTTCAGATTCATCTTTAACTACTCCCTCCCTCAATACCTCTCCTCTACCCTTTCCTCCCTCCATCTCTACATCACCTGCATCACTCTCCCTCGGCGGATCCGCCCTCTCCTCTCCAAACCACGCCCATTTTTAACAATTCTTTGAAAGTCAAAAATGAGACTCATAAAACTGTAGAAAATGAAAATGACATTTAAGCAATCGTATTTTGGTTTGATGTCGTTTTAATGCTAATAGTTTCACCAATCAAACTTTTGAAGTGAAACGGGTCTGTGTACACTGCACAATGTCTGTGTGAGCCCCTCTGTAATATGCGTGTTTGAATTAGGCGTCGGTTTAATTATGCATTTAATTATGGAAGATGCATTAGGATTAGGGGTTCAAGCGAGAAAGAAAAATCGTATCGCGAAAAAAAGTTCGACGAAAATTTCGTTTCAAAGATTCTTTCTTGTAATTGGCTGGCTAATGGCTAGCTGAATTTAGATGAACGTACATGGAAGGACAGAAACTTAATAAAATAGTTAGAGAAATCAAATTCACTTTATCAAACATTTATTAAAGTAAATAATCTAGCTTCTCCACAACATTATTAATATGATAGTTTCAAGTTTAATAAAACTTGAAATGTTGAGCTCTCAGAGCAGAGAATTCCACAATTTTTTTGCGCAATTAATTGTTGCAGCTACAACACTAATGGTTTTCGTGGATTTTTTTCTCGCGAAAACATTTTCGCGAAATTTCGCATCGTTATCGCACTTTTTCGCTTTATTCATTTTCGCAAAAAAATGCGAAATTTCGCGAAAAATTTTGCCAATTGCGAAACGTTTTGTTCGCGGAAAGCCCTATGCAGGAGTCCCAAAATTAAACTTACGCCAAAGAGAGCAAAACTTTGTATGGGGGCAAGAGAGATGCCACAAAAAGTTATCCCGAAATGTTTAACCTTTTTGACGTTTATTGGATTCAGACAAACAAACAAACAAACAGCCAAGCAAAGTTTATACATTGATAAAAGTTTCTCTGTTAGAAGTAATGAGATCTTAGAGAAATAATTTGTGATTGACTAATCAATAATCATGCAAAACAGCTTTCATCCTTTTAAAAAATTTCCATTTTAAATGGAAGATTATATTTACTGAATTAAAACTGATAAAAAATGCGCCCACTGGAAACATTTTCAACTATTTACATTTTATTAAATGTTATTTTTCTAAATGTATAAGAAAGAAGTGGATTTTGATATTAATGCAAACTATCATCGGTTATCTTTTGATATTATCTTATTTTCGAGTAAGCAGCAAAATCCAAGAATCATATTTTAACCATAATTGTTTTTTTTTTATGTTTTTAATCAAAATATTTGATGAATTCTGCACGTGTTTTGGATTTGTTTAGATGAATTTTATTTTATTATCACTGTAACCCCCCCCCCTGCCCCCCCTTTCCCTTATAACCATACCTTTTAGAAGAGGGGGTAGATTATGCTTTAACCCCCGGGGGTTTGACATTTTTTCAGTAATAACCTAGTCATTAGGATATTTTTTTTCTCGATTTTTGCGCATTTTTTAATCACCCAAGAAGATAAGCTTATCAAGAAATCTGATTTTATTTTCAAATGAGAGATAATGATATTTTATTTTTATTACGCATCATAATTGTGCAATGTGAAATTTGTTGAAGTGCAATGAAATCTTAGTTGAATTGTTTTAGTGATGGTATTTTTTCAATTTACCCATGTTAGGTTGTTTTTACGATTTTCCTTCGTTTGTTATAAAATTATTAGTTTATGTTATGATTTATCGTGTTAATAATGTATCTCTATTTATGGGCAATTAATATCTATATTGGCGCTTTAAGTCAAATATTTAAGTTATTATTTATCTGAATTGCAGGGGTATTTATTTTTTTTGAAATCCTCCGGAAAATTCATTAAATATAATTTTTCATATTTTGAAAAAATCAAGTCCTGTTACTCTCGGCGGATCAATATTTTGGTTAAAGAGTTAATTTTTGATAGTAAATATATACCCCTGTAATTATGTTAATATCTTGTTTAGAAAATGTGTTATGAAATGTGAATACTATGTAACCTAGTCCCGTCTGTGATATAAACTTTATGCCAAACCATTCCTGACATTTCAGATGTGGATTTGAGGACAATACAACAAGATAAAATGGGTGGACCTGATCTAGACAAATGGGTCGAAATATCCAAGGTAACCCNGGAAAAAAAAATGTTTCCTGGGGCGTGACAAAAATATTTATTTAATCCTGATTTTTAAACGGAGTAAAAAAATTGATGGAAAATGTTTAAGAAAGAAATCACATATTTTTTCAAATACACACCTTCAGGCTTTAGTAATAGTTTTTATTTAGTATGTAAAGTACAGTTATATGTGCCATTTTTCGAGCATGGCATCATGGCCTTAAATGGTCCGACTTGGTGAAATTGGTTGATTGATTAATTGATTGATTGATTGATTAGAAAAAACTGAAGAAATAGTTATAATCTTATATTGACACATCTGCAAACATTTAACTCTTAACATCTTCTAATGCATAAAAGTATAATTCATCTTTGTCCTGTCTTTAAATTGATTGATCAATAGTTTATTGATTGATTGATTGATTGATATATTGATTGATTTAGGAATGCAAGTATCTACCTGAAAATGAGTTGAAGCAACTTTGTGATTTGGTTTGTGATCTACTTCTCGAGGAATCTAATGTGCAGGTGGGACATTCATATATGAGGGGGGGGGGTAATTGCAGTTACTTATACTAGTTTCTTAACTAATACAGTTAGAACCAGAAAACTGTTGGATAGAAGACGAAATTTATGCAAAAATTAAGTGTATTCTATTGTGTTACAACGCAAATAGTTTTACTAGTAACTTATCTAATCACTTATTAAATAATTTGCGTCTGTCTACACTGTACATTGTCTTATGTTTCATGGACTACTTTAAGTAATAACTTGAGTCTAAAAGTTGTCTTCTTATTCCAGAGTTTTATGGTTATCACTGTACCTATTAAACTTACACAATCTATATATATACTTTGTTCATCTATCTGTCTGTTTTGTCCATTTGTATCCAAGTAACGTCAAAACGGCTGAACCGATTGGGCTCAAATTTTGTGTGGGACCTCAAGAGGAGGTTTATGAATGATTAAATTAAAAAAAAATTATGTTTTAAAGTTTTTATTTTTGTAAAATTTTGAAAATGCGCGAAAAAATATTATGAAATCTTATACTGTAATCATTTCTTACTCGCCGCATGTTATAATTTTCTAATCTCTCTGTCTTTGGAACCTGATGGTGTAAATCTATGATATTTCAAACTTTGACTAATTATGCTAGCAGAATTAATAGTTTGTCATATCCAAGGTCTACAATTTATTAAGTTAGAAACTAGAAAATAGTTTTAGTAACTTTTTACTTATTAGTAATAATTTTGTTACTTTGTAATAAAACAGAAATTAGAAAATAGTTTTAGATTAGAAAATTATAAATTATAAATAATTAAATATGATTTTTAAAATCTTGTTTATTTGTTTAGCCTGTTTCAACCCCTGTAACAGTGTGTGGTGATATTCATGGACAGTTCTACGATCTCGAGGTAATACCCCCCTCCCTCCCTTCCTCAGCCCCTCCCTT
>NW_019396185.1:490705-571024 GCF_000591075.1 Eurytemora carolleeae
ATATACAAAGGCAATCTTTAGGAAAATGACAAATGTCTAAAGCCAAAGGCAATCTTTAGGAAAATGACAAATTTCTAAAGCCAAAGGCAATCTTTAGGAAAATGACAAATATCCATATACAAAGGCAATCTTTAGGAATATGACAAATGTCTAAAGCCAAAGGCAATCTTTAGGAAAATGACAAATGTCTATATACAAAGGCAATCTTTAGGAAAATGACAAATGTCTAAAGCCAAAAGCAATCATTAGGAAAATGACAAATGTCTATAGCCAAAGATAATCTTTAGGAAATTTCGAATGGTTCTAGACAAAGACAACTTAAAATAATTTTCCAATTTTGGAAATAATCTCTGATTGATCCAAGTTTTATAGAATACTTCTTCACTGTATTGTTTGTTAAAGGAACTGTTCCGTACCGGTGGTTCTGTTCCTGACACTAACTATGTCTTTATGGGGGATTTTGTGGACCGAGGTTTCTACAGTTTAGAAACATTAACTAGACTTCTAGTACTCAAAGCGAGGTGGCCAGATAGGTAAATATTTATATACCAGGCTTTAGAGAGGCTGTAAGCGTAATTTCAAGTGACCCCTCATTTTGTCAACGGTACCATAACAACCTTAATCTGATCAATTATGTTGATAATTAGTGTCTTTTTTCAGGGTTTAAAATTGTTTAATTCTGATAAATCTTGTATGTTTTCCTGCAGTTGAAATGCGTAATTAACTTTTAAAAAATGTTTTCAAAATTATAGGCATTGATTTATTTTTAATAATTGATCAGACAACTTTTTTATGGGCTCTATATTTTAAATCGAGCATTTCCATATTTACATGGAGGAGCACGGTTAAAGGGTTCATCCTTTTATTTATAGTTACATTTTTTACATTATTTAGACGCATCAATTAAAGGTTCGCATTTTTGTTTTTGGGTGGATGTCTAATTAAAAATTAATGTCAAGTTTTGTAGGTAATGATTTTTAACAGTAATTGCAAAAAAACATATCTAATGGTTTTGGTCCCAAACGGTACAGCCGTTTCAACGAATTTTATTGAATAAAGAAGCTAGCTAGTGTTTGCGAATTGTGATAGAGTATTGGGAAAAATAGCTAAAACTCGATCAATATAATTACTATTTCTATTGCATGTTTTTTAAGAGAATTTAAAAATGTCTCCTGCTTTCCAGCTCAGGCAGAGAATTGCTTTTTAAAATTAATGTGATTTTTTTCAGAATAACATTGTTACGAGGTAATCACGAATCCAGGCAGATCACACAGGTAAACTTTTTTCATAGTTTTGAAAATCATTTTTTTAATTTTTGTAATTCATCATGAATGCACATTTACATTTACCAAGTTTGAGCGCAAAGTCGACTTTCAAAATCATCCATTTGAGTGGCTACGGTTTTAAAATAAATTTTTTTAAATTATTAAATATAACGACGACAAAAAATGTAACAAAAATTCTACAGTAAACTAATTAGTTGTTTAGTAACAGGTTAAGAGAATAAAAATTAAATATTATCATCGAAAATAAGTAATTTTATGCAGTTATTAGTTTCTGTAATCTCTCATTGTTCAAAATCATTTTCTGTAGATTTTTTGGAATTTTTATTGAATAAACGACATTTGAAGAATTTTTTAGAAATCTGGGAACAAATTTGTAAAGAATAAGAAATTCAATATAATGATAAAAAAGAAATAATTGATTCTAACATTGATAAGTATTCAGAAATATGTTCCTAAACATCTAATTAGTTAACTATATAGTTATTGATACATTTTTCGCCTTCGTTATTTAATAATTTTAAAAAATCGATCCTCTGAACGTAACACCCAAATGGATGATTTTGAACGTCGACTTTGCGCTCAAACTCAGTAATTATAGATCATTAAAACGTTTTATATGTCTCAAATGAATCCTAGTAAATTTCTCCACAATACTACATTCTCAGTTCAACTACTATCCATTGCCGGTCACTCCCTTTAAAGCGAAATCCAATTTTATTAGATTCGAGTTAAAGTCAAATAATGAATATCAGAATACGGAAACTGTAACCCCTGGTATTCAAGGTATGATGAATGTCATAATAAATACGAAAACTGTAACGCCTGGAAATACTGCTGCCGTGTGTTTGATCATTTAATCAAATAATGAATATCAGAATACGGAAATTGAAACCCCTTGTTATTCAAGGTATATGTATTATATCATATCTGTTCGGTTCTATAGTAGTAAACCTATCGTGTAAGAATTCCCATTATTACACGGTTCAGGAGGAACAATTTTAATATTGTTCGCTTCCTTGCGTTTAAGAATTGTAGGTGCAGAATTTTCATTCTTTAACGCTCAGACCGTGTAAGAATGGAAATTATTACACGGTCAGAGCGTGAAAGAATGTATATTCTTACACGCTCCAAGCATTAAAGAATGGAAATTCTTAAACTAGTTGAAGAAAATTCATTCTTACACGCTCCTTATATTGATCTTTTCAGTATAGATCAATATTGATATTAACTTAATTATTTTGTACTGACAACATGCACAGGGCAAACTCACCTTTTTCTTTTACATTAATACATGCAAACTTAATTTTTTTTAAACTTAAAAACAACATGATCATTTACCTTTTTCTTTTTTATTAAAACATGCAAACTTACCTTTTTTACTTTAGTAAAACATGCTCACTTACCTTTTTCATTTTTTGAAGTGTTGATATACCTTAATTCAGAAATATCAATTTGAATCTCAACCCTAGTCCTGACAGAAGAGTGGAAATTAACATTTCTGAGCTTTCCCAAAAATATGGACGATGCTTTTAGCCTTACATTAGACACTTTCATCAAACTGTCGAGTCTCAAAGCATACTGCCCGACTGCTTACTTTGTTAATTTTTTTAGTTTACTTCATTTCAAACCAAGTTTAGTGAGATTTTGCAGATCTCTGCATACTTGTAATAGTTTGGTTAGAGATTTTCAGTCTAAGTCACCATATCTCACATAGTTCGAGATGATGAAGTGAAACCACAATCAAAACCAAAAAAANTTTCAGAATAAATACGAAAACTGTAAACCCTGGTATTCTAGGTGTATGGATTCTATGATGAATGTCAGAATAAATACGGAAACTGTAACGCCTGGAAATACTGCTGCCGTGTGTTTGATCATTTAACCCTGGCTGCACTCATAGATAATAAGGTAAGAAAGCCTGTCGTCTTCCTTTGTTATTTCAATGAGGATTTAGTTATTTTTTTTTTTTTTTGTAATTGAATATATATTAAATATGTTCCAGGACATTTAAAAAAAAAAATGAGTTACAAATGCATCATTCTGAGCAACATATTATACAAAATAAAATACGGCAATCATTCCACTGTTTTCTTGAGACCAATGAACAATGTATTTTTCAGGAGGGGGGGGGGGTACTTTAGCTACTGAGGATATATCTATTCCTACCGGTGCACGTGGTTGAGTTTACTTAGATGAGGGGGTGGATATTATACTACTACGCTTAAGTCTCCGAAAGCATGTTAAAACTTGTTTACAGTCATTGTCATTCGAAGGATTAATGCTGATTCCAATCAACCTCAAATTTTCACAAAATGCTTACATTGGGCCACATCACTCAAAGAAACTATGCACCCCAAAAAAAAATTTAACCTCCTTCGTGTGTCACCCTAATGTACAATGTACATGTCAAGATATTATGTGTACATGTCTAGATATTATGTACATGTTTAGATATTATGTGTACATGGAGGATTATCTCCTGAGATTAGAAGCTTGGATCAAATCCGACTGATAGATCGTTGCCAGGAGATTCCACACAAAGGAGCATTCTGCGATCTAGTGTGGTCAGATCCAGAGGAGGTCAGTATATACATATATATATCCTATAGCAGGGATATATTCTGTGATCTAGTGTGGTCAGATCCAGAGGAGGTCAGTATATACAAAAAAATATTTCCTATAGCAGGGATATATTCTGGGATCTAGTGTGGTCAGATCCAGAGGAGGTCAGTATATATATATATATTTCCTATAGCAGGGATATATTCTGGGATCTAGTGTGGTCAGATCCACAGGAAGTCAGTTCCCTAAAATAATTATATCCTTCTAATTTTACTTTATTTAAACAAACTTCAGACGACTCTCCCATATTGATAATGATAAAAAGTAGCATTAATTTTCAAGTCTGGGTTTTTTTTAAAGTGGAATGTCTTTTATTTTGACTTTCGTACTCAATTACACTTTTTTGTAGCTCTAGATATGTGCATTTCATTTTAGAACTTTAAAGCACTGGAAATCACTGTGTACCATTTATATAAAACAGGTTGTAGAGTGGCATGTCTGATTCCCGACGGTGTCTTTCAAACTTTAACTTTTTTTGTAGTTTTTTTGCATTTTTTTACATTAGGAATTTCAGCTTTAAAAGTTTACAGATCCTGAGAATATAGGCTAGATATTTATTTACTAACGTGTTTTGTTGAAGGTTGACAGTTGGTCAATATCTCCAAGAGGAGCAGGATGGCTTTTTGGAGAAACGGTAATTATATAAATTTTTTTTTTCTATTGACGTGAGTTAGTTGTCCTACGGTGGTATGCAATTATAACAATATAATGAAGACGACTTTTTTATCTGAGTTTTAATTGTTAACAAGATTTTTTTTGATTACAAGTTTACAAGTAATTAAAAAGAAACTTTTTTAATTGACAGCTTCTCTTTGTGTTCATGTTTTTATGTATCCATTTAAAAGCTTGATATAAATTAAAATTGAAATCGAAAGTCGTCTTTATTATATTGATATAATCGCCTACCACCGTAGGAAAACTTTAGCTGTACTGGGTTAACTATAAAGGATAAGACTTCAGAAACGACTGAAGGCAATTTTATTCTCTGTTTCTGTATGATTATTGTTTATGCCTGGCTTGGGAACCCAGCTTTGCCTGGAAACTAAACTTTCGCTGTTAAGTCAATCCCACTCAACTAAAATTTTAAAACCAAGCTAAAATATTTCCATGGTTTACCAAGTTCCCTAATCAAAATTTGAGGCAAATCGGTCAAGGGGTTTATGAGTTATAATCAGACATACAAACAGAGATTGCAAGTGCAACTGTAAACTTGTGTTTTCCTTACCAATCATTAAATGATCCATTAAAAGACTATATCTGAGGCAGAAGATTTAATTCAACCAAAATATCGTCAATTTCAAGAGTCGTGTTTAAAGTCTCATCCTTGGTGGGTAACCCTGTATAAAACGGGAAAAAGTTTTATTTTAAGGAACTTTTTCAATTTTGCGATTATTTTTCCAGAAATTTTACAGTAATATTGTAGCTTGGACATGTTTTACAGTGATATTGTAGCTTGGACATGTTTTCCAGAAATTTTACTCTCCACTTCTCCACTTACAATAAAACAACCTCAGTGACTTCAACGAAAAGGAAAATTGCGCAACCTCAATTTAAATTAGAAAGAACTAAATATTCTAAATATCACGCAAAGATAAAAATATTAGAGTAAACCTATTCAACACTCAAACTTTTATCTTAGTAGCTTATGTGGTCGTTAAATTTTTTGAACGCAGTTTTTACAAATTTAAATTTTTCCGTTTTTTAGTTTTAATATTTAGATATATGTTCGATGATAAACTGGTTACCGTGTGGTCTGCACCAAACTACTGCTACAGGTAAAATTACAAAACAAAATAGAGAATATTTGATTAACCTTNAAATTTCTCCTCCTTCCCCTTAAATTCGTTTATTTTCCCATCCTTCTTCTCCTTTTTCTCCTTTTTCTCCTTCTGCTCCTTCTTCTCCTTCTCCTCATTTTACTTCACCCCCTATTTTTCCTTCTCATTCTCTTTCTCCTCCTTCTCCCCATCCCAAAAGTACTTCTCTATGGCAGTGCTAAGGATGAATTTCATTTTGATTCGGATCCGGATTTTAAGCAATGATCTATGTAAAACTGTTTGAATGTAATGAGTTGACAAATTGACACTCTCTTTATTTCAGATGTGGAAACGTTGCTTCCATTCTTGAATGTGACGCGAATGGTACGCGAACAGCAAAGATGTTTGACGCGGTTCCCGAGGAGAAACGCGTATTTCCCTCGCGAACTGTTACGCCTTATTTCCTGTAGTGACCTCGCGTTAGCGAACATAATGGACGCGTGCGCTGTGTTGTCTGTTGACGCAGTCTGAACTGAAAATATAAAAACAATTTGATTAAATATCATCGTGTTAAAAACTGATTTCATCTTCACTATACTTTTACATTACACCAAACAAGCTTGTATTCTGAATACATTAAACACACTCCTCTTTTTTTTAAACATCTTCATGATTTGGCTTGTCCCAAAAAAAACCCTATCCCCCCCCCGTACCCCGCTTTGTTATTTGGTTACTCCGTTCAACGCTCTTCCTGTGCAATTCATATCTTTATTCCTGGATTTCTTTCTTTTACACAATGATGCCCTTTACTAGTTGGTTGTACGCTGCACACTGTGCACAGCTGTGATTCTGTACATTGTACATAGCCAAGATGCAGTACACTGTACATTTTAATTCATCCTCATTTTACCCCTGCTCAATAAGTTTTATTTCCAGGTTAAACTTTATTCTTTGCGTTTTTTGACGCGTTTCCGTCCCGTCCCTGTACGCATTTAGGAATACTCCTCTCTAACTCATATATGTAATACCACGCTTTTATTGACCAGAGTTCAGAAATTCTTAAATATATTTTATACCAATATCTTTTGTGATTATGACATTTAGAGAAATAGAAACAAATGTTTACCATTTTGTGTTTTAAATTGGAGATTATATCGACAGGGTTTGTCCACTTGGAAAAAGATTAGAGATGCAACTCAACATATATATTTATTATACAGTGGTAGGCGATTATATCAATACAATAAGGACGACTTTTATTTAAGATTTGATTGTCAACAAGCTTTTTTCGAATTAAAAGTTTACAAAAAATCAAGAAAGGATTTTTTGATTAAAAGCTTTTCTTGATTTCTATGTTACCTTTTCTACCTTTTTTCATCCTGCCTTATACTTTGAATGTATAGAACTCAGTGTGTTGATTTTTTAAAGTTATTTTATTAAAAAATTGGGGGAGGGGGTGGGGGGAAAAGTCTTAAAATTTTTAAAACTTTTTGATGCATGTACATATATATCCAAAGTAATAGAATTTCAAATCCTGAGAAGGTTTAAAAAGTTCAAAGTTCTTGAAACATTATACAAGGAGAGGAGAAAGGTTAGAAATCTGATATTTTATAGTCTAGTCTTAATCTTTACCTTCTCAAATCTACTTGATGTGGGAATATTGATGAAGAAGTGTGTGTGTGTGTGTATTAGTGTACAAATATTATAAGACCAAAAAAAACAGTAATGTTACGTCGGTCCCACAGCATTTCCGTCCTACGATACTTTGGACCTATGACAGCTGTAGGAAGGTGTGGCGTTATTTCTGGGTAAACGTTAAATAATGGCAGTATATTCTACGCAGCAAATTGTCCGCGGCATCCGTGCATATTTATGTAGCTTAAAAGAGTTGGTGAATATGTAGATTGAGTAAATTCTATCTAAAAATTTCAGAAGAAATTTCGTTTATTAGTAAAAATATAATTTTTAATGATGCTGTGATCATCGATATAGTTAGCTCTAATGGAGTTAAGTGATAAATTTATAAAGTTAAAAAGTTAGTTTTTCAAGCAAAGGAATAATTTTTAGACTCTATAAGGTTAGTAACCACACAAAAATGTAGTCTTTTTGTTGTATTTATATGGTAAACAAAACAAGTCCAGGTGGGAGGGGGGGCAAAAAAAATTTTAAAAAGGTATCAATATTTTTTCAAAAAAGATGTTTTTAAGGGGGGCACAATGTTGCCAAGGGGGGGACCCAAAAATTTTTTTACGCGCGCACATTGTGCCCCTCCCTAAGCAAAAGCCCTCGTACGCCCCTGCGCTGCGGCTACCTAATAACTGTGCATCAAACCTACGAAATGTAAGCCATATCTGACCTAAGAAATGTGTGCATCCGACCTACAAAAGTTGTGAATCCGACCTACAAAAGTTGTGCATCCGACCTACAAAAGTTGTACATTGAACGCTACTTCATGTTTAAGTTTTGACACCCTGTAGCATTGATAACTTGTTTTATTTCGCAAAATTTATTAAAATTTAAGAAAATACTTAAACTCTAGAGAATTAAACATTTTTCAATTAATTTTACAAAATCTCATACTATTCAAGCCTTCCAATAAACTTGTTGATTGTAAGAAATTTTAATTCACATAACGTCCGTAAACAATATCCAATAAACTTGTGGAGAGAGTTTTAAATATGTTGTAAAATTAAATAAAGGAAGAGAGTCAAGTAATTAATTTAGAATTTTGGCGGAATAATAAACTTTAAAAAAGAAACTCTCAACTAACTTAAGTTGTAAAAAATTCACAACTGTGTTCTTAGCGAAGACGATCAAGTTATCCAATAAGATTTGCGAGTGGGATGCAAGTAAATCCTCAAAAACTCTAGACTTCAGATATTGACACGTGATAATAACAAAACAACATTTTGTACTTGTTTTAATTATTTAAATATATTTCTATAAAATTTATTCAGTTTTCACCATTATCAAACACTGTAAATCTATAACAAGATGATATATTCTTGGTCCATATGATTTTACACACTCAATGTGAACCACGTTGCACGTGCTTCTAATCCCTCGTTCCGATTTTAGGAGATTACAGATTTTATCATTTATCTCATCAGCTGATTTCTGCCAACATGATCTTTTATCCTCTCCAGCTTTTACCTCAAACCAATCAAATCATTCTAATTTTTGGATATTTTAAGCTTTATATTGTAAACAAAAGAATCCTTAATTATCAGCAGTGCCTGCTTAAGATCCGGATCCGTTGGATTTACAACATTTTGGCTTCCCGGATCCGGATCCATATATGAGGCTCCCAAGGGAAATATAATAACTAGTGTCTACTAAAGAATGTTTCCTCTAAAAACACAAATATCGAATTGTTAACTAATAAAAGTACATAATCATTTCATAATCACTACATGCCCATTACCCGATTCAGAGTAACAGTGACACAGATATCGTATTATTTCTTTATAGAGATAAATTAGGTAAATTTTCATACTAGTCTCTGAAGTCTCTGCGGACTCTGCGGCATAAATTTCTCAATCAATTTGTAGATAGGAAAACTAAGGTATTACCATAATTTATCAGAAAATGGTTTGTGGGGAATGTATCTTTTTAGATTGAGAGTAATTTTACCTCAGTAAACTTAGTTTCATTTAAAGTACCGGGCCAACCTTTGGGCAAATAGATAAAGTTGTTCTGAGGCCGAATTTAAAGAATTTGAGCCGCGGTTCAAATTTGAAACGCGACTCAAACATGGTTGATTTTACTTTAAATATTATTTGCTGTTTTGAAATTGAAGCCGGCGCTGAATTGAAACCGGTTTTGGGAGAATTTAATTCTTTAAATTCAGCCTCAGGCAAAGAGCTACGTCGACAGACGCTTTCATGTTAAAAATGTGAATAAATAAATGATTTATTTTCCTCGACGTTTGTATGAACATGAAGTATTCCACCACTTGACTTCAAAGCATTGACAGCAACCTTCCAACTAATTGATGAGCTAGGAATTAATCCTAAAATAATTAAACCATTTTAGTTTATCAACTGCCATCTCTATTATTCAACCCACATAAAAAAAATCTTTATCATTTCATATCTAAAATCTCCTACTTATTTTTACATATATTTATTGTTCAAATGTCATATTATTATCTATTATTATTACTGCTAAAAATTATATGATTTGATTTGAAAAAAAGATTTCAAAAAATCTGATTTACCAAGATTCACTCTATCTGCAACTCCCTCCGGACACACTTCCCTACAAATTAAAAAATTTAAATTATATTTTTTTTCTTCAGAATTTGCAAAATGTTAATTCTATGTTTTACAACTTTTAGCACTAGTAAATATAACACGGAGGACAATGAGGACGTTCCTACGCTTAGGTTGAACTAAAAACCCTCATTTTTTTGGTTTGAAGTTTTTCCCCTGCCCTTTTTCTGTCACTTAAAAGCCCAATTTCACGCTTGAAACTATTTTCCTCGGACAATTTAAGTAATTTAAGTATTATTTTGAACATATTTCCCCTGAAATGTTGATGTACCTATTATCTCCTTGTACATTTCTCCTCTACCTTACTTTCTTTCCCCTGACAGTTTCATTCATTTTTAACCCATTTTTATTATTTTAAACATATTTCCCCTGAAATGTTGATGTACCTATTATCTCCGAGGAGTACAGTACATTTCTCCTCTACCCCACTATCTTTCCCCTGACATTTTCAGTCATTTTTATTATTTTAATCATATTTCCCCTGAAATGTTGATGAACCTGTTATCTCCGAGGAGTACAGTACATTTCTCCTCTACTCCTGCATCTTTTAGATTCAGCTTCAGAGCTACAAATTCAACAAGGTTTACAATGTTAAAATATATTAAGCCCAAACATACAAGTGGCTGGAGCTCGACCCTGGAGCTCAACGTAACATTGCCTACAGGATATGATACTTTGACTGTAGGTTGATTGTTAATAATAATAATAATAAAACTACAAGGATATTTATTTAGATATTGAAGTCGTAATTTCAAATAACTCATTTATATAGGCATGTACGAGTCACATCGGTATCATTAAAAGATTTATAGTAGATTCAGCTTTAGAGCTAAACATTCAACAATGTTTACAATTTTGAATGTTTAACAATGTTCTTTTTTAATATTTAGAATCTCAAAATTGGTGAGAAATTACTTTAAGTTCCTTTTTCCCTTTTTGCTAAAAATCGATACTTATGGGTTGTTCAGGTTGGGTTAAAGATGGCAATGCCCAATTCACAACGGTACACTTGAAATTTATCTCTGTAAAAGATATTTTTTTTCTATTGTAAGTTCTTTATTTAAAGACATGCACATTTCTGCTACAGAAATAATTAGAGATTGTGAATCGGTCATGCCCCACTTTTATAAATAGAGTCGCTTGAAATAACCTTTTAAATATCCAAAAAAATATTATTTAAATTTGTATTTTTCCAAATGTAAAAATAAATTTTAATTACTAATTGATTTTATTTCACACAAAAATTAGATCCTATTTTTTATTTAAGCTATTGGCGTATTTTTATCGAGTTCAAAAAAGGAAATATTTTTGAAATTATAATGATTTATATTTACCTTCAACACTACTTCGATTCCACTCACAGGCATAAACATGTTTTGCGTTGGCATGAACTTAACAAAAATAAATTCTTTTTAATAATTGGATAAATTAGAAATAATTTTTACTAAAAACTGCTTCTATATGGGTGGAGTTTCACTCTTTAATTGTTAAAAACATATATTAATGTATTGGCAGCTAAATAAACTTATAGTTCACCTAGATATGGCAGTACAAAGTATCCAATTCCTGCGAACAGGTCCACAACTACCTCACCGCTACAATCAAACTATTTAAATTATGTTGACATCTTACACGGTTTCATAAATTTATGATTTTGAAATAAGCCAAAAAATCGCAACACCACTTTTCCCTTCTTTGGAATGCCCAATTCACAGCGGTACCATTAAAATCTTTGTCTGATCAAGTATGAATTAGATATTGATGTTTACAATTTTAAAAACTGATAAATTTCAATTGTTGATTCTCTACTTAAGTGTCTAGCTCATTTCTGCATTAGGAAAACATAAAAAATTCTCATAATTTAAAAGTTTAGACCTAGTAAAACGACATTATTAGTTACATTGATTAGTTAGAGGTTCTATGGTAACACAGGTTGTGAATCAGGCAATGCCATCTTAGAATGGAGGCCGGATGATCAATTACGTCTTCGGTTCCTTTAAGAGTGTTTTTGTATTAATATGTAAAAATAGGAAGACAAAATATGCATTATCAATAATCATGTATGTTTAAATACTGAAATAATATTTGGGTATCTAAAATGTTAATAAATTAACATAATTTTCCTTGGCGACTCTCAATTTTTCAGATATGTTTCCTCTACAGAACATTGATTTTCTTATAAAAAGAAACACATAAAATGGCAGTGTGAAAATTCGTCATTCTTTTCCCACCAAATTTTTTTTACATATTATGGTTTAACTGTTTGAATCAGTGTCCACAAAGTTTGAGAATGATTGTTTGGAAAATTTAAAACTGCATTTATGGTTTATGCCTGATGTTAAAATTATATTTTATTCCATTCTCCTTCTTCCATACCCAAGGATCAGAACCTGACAGAAAGTACGAAATTTTTTTTTGTAAAGGTCAAATTAAATAAATTTTGAAATGAGTCTTGATCTTTTACTTCGTATTATGGTGTTAACAATAACAAACTGGAAAGGAACCGAGGTCGCTAATTCTAATATTCAAATCCCTTTGTATCCTGATGGTGTAAACCATTGATATTTCAAACTATTTCATCTTATAGCTATTCATAGTTTAAAAAGCAAAGGTCTACGACATCGGATTTCAAAGATATATGGATTAGAAAATCATTGTTGCAAGAACTCAGTTCCTTTTAGTTGTGAATTTTGAGATTTGCATGATTTGTGTAATTAAACTTGAGAGGGATGTAATAAATTTTTAAAAGCTAATTTTTAATAAAGATTTGAGTCAATCCGATTGAATAAACTCGATTCTGAAGTGAATCAAGTCTGAAGCATTATCTTATAAAATAGGGGAGCATCAAGGTACTAAGGCAAGGAAAGTTAATTGCGGTCGCGTATACTCTGCGTACATATTGAAACTTGTTCTCTCTCGGCGGATTTTGTAAACAAGAAAAGATGCATCAATATTCGTTTAGTATCAGAGGAGGTTAAAAGCATTTAATTTTAATAATTTTGAAAATTCACATAACAGTTTCCTATGACCAGAATATTTTATAGATTATTTTTGTGAAAATGGATTCCATTTCAGGCTGTGACATCCGTCTTGTGTTTACTTTTCCGCCCAAAGACAGTATAACTTTCCTTGCATTAGTCTCTTGGGTTGCATCATGTATGGTACATTCAATTTTATAAACGATGTCCCATGGAGCAGCTTTTATTATGAGCGAGAAGTTGAACCGCGTAGACAAAGTTCAACCACTTCTTTACAACTTGAACGGACGGACAAGAGAAATGGTTCAACTCCCACTATTTATCAAATCTGATCCATGGTCCCTTTGTTAACAATTTCATTATTTGGAAGAAAAAACAGGCAAATTGTGAGAATGGTTTTTTTTTTTTTTTTTCATAAATTCCTAGAAGTAAATCTGTCCGTGGACTTCTGAACTTATCATTCACCACGGCATTCTTACGGGCTATGCGCTTCACACTTCAATCAATCAATATAACACAATAAATCCAAGTACTGTTATTTTAGTACGTTTTATCCACCCCCCCCCCTTCCAGTTCTACTAAAACAATGTTCAATCTTAAAAATCAAGTACAATAAAAAAAATCACACTGTGCACATTTAAGAGTCTTCGCTTGGGCACTTGGCCTGAACTAAAACTCAAACCTTTTTAAATGAAGGATCGTTAAATCCTTATATCTCTGCAACTTCATGTCGTAGACCTTCGTGCCATTCCAAACTGTGAATTCTGTCAAGAATACAATGGTCAAAAACTGGTTTACATCAGGTTGCAAATATATCAGAGACCGAATTTAAAGAATTTGAGCGGCAGCTTAAATTTAAGCCGCCGCTCAAATATGGTTGGTTCCACTTAAAATTAAGATTTAAGCCGGCGCTTAATTGAAACCGTTTTTTGGCGGATTTAAGACGCGGCTTAAATTCATTAAATTCGGACACTGGATGAGGAAATTTGAGTTTAAAGCAATAGCATTGAATAATATTGGTTGAATTCCTAAATATATCACAGATTAGAGCAAATACTTCAGGACTTTGATCACACTTTCTCAAGCATTGGCTTGGGACCAGGATTAGGTCGTTGTAAAGTTCATAAGTTGACGGTAGATCTTCAACTAGATCGGATGTTTCACCATAAAGTTTGATAACTTCAGCTCTGAGAATCTGAAAAGAATGATAAAGCTCAAATAAAAATTTGTTGGCAATTGGAAATGTCATGTTATAAATATTGAATATATAAAAGACGTCACATATATATATTAATATAACGAAAGACGACATTCTATTTCAGTTTTGATTTTTATAAAGCTCTTAATTATTAGAGACACATAATCTTGTATAATAAGAGAAGCGGTAAATTGAAAGGGGAAATATTTGTGTTATTTGAATATTAATTTTTAATTAAATTAAATTGAATAATGCTAAATATACTGAAATATTTACGTTTACTAATTATTCTGTATTATTTTGGAAAAGTATGGTAGATTTAAATATTGCATCAAAATTAAATCTTATTTTCTTCAAAACTTTAATATATTTAACAATTACCAGTATTAAAGGGACTGTACGCGTAATCTAAAGTAGCCCTCCATGCAAAGATGACAATGCCGATTGTTTTTTGAACATTTATATTAAATTCCAGGGTTCCTATTTTTAGTGAATGAAGGGGAAAATAAAGTTTGTCTTATTTATGATGAATACATATTTTATTTTCAATTGTAATCTTTAAAATTATGGAAAAATGATATAAACAGATTTGGGAACATTACCTCAAGTTTATTTTTCTGATCCTTTACTAAGGAAGGGGATTCCTTTGTCAGCACTTTCATTCCAACAAATTCTGAGATCAACTCTGTGTTCAATGCTATCATTTTGTCTTTTAATTAAAAAAAATTGCAATAGTAACAACTTGTAAGCTTTCTTTATACAATTATTAAAATAATGAAAATTTTTAATTCTTTTCTCTTATACGACGGTGCCATTAATTGGATAAAGTAGTACAGAAAATTGCCGATTTTGATCATATCACATCGTAAAGGTTTGACAGAGGGAAAGGACATCATAAGAAGCATAATTTTATTTCTTATGTTTTGTCCTTTCTTCAGATGAAACTTTTCTAAAATATTTACCATTTTAAAATTAATATTCCTATGAAACTGGGATTTATTGATATGACAGGAATTTCCGCTGTGTCTCCGACAACCAACATTTTCCTACTGGTGTCATAAACTTGTAGAGTTTCAAGGTATTCTCGACATTTCTGCCCCTGTCTAGATCATAGGATTTTAAACTTTTTAATAGTAACATTCAAAATATATTCCAGATATTTAAAGGTCTGATGTTTTCTCAATTGAAAAATATCAATTTTAAGATAGAAAAACAGGGATGTCTTTTTGCTACAACCGTCCTGGTTAAGAGGCGAATATAATTTTGATTCAAAAACTAATTTTCCAATCCATTCCTCTTTTCAACCACAATATAATTAGTACAGCCCATCATCTTCATCTGAAATAAGGAAAATGTTATTTACATTCTTAAAAAACTGCATCCGACATATTTTTATAATCTAGTTTTATAATTGAAAGATAAAACTTTTTATAATTTAGATTTTATTAAAGATTATTTATTTATAGAAGTTCTGCAGAAGTATTAAGAAGAAAGGTTAAAACATATTAGAAAGGATAATTTTATGTGCGTTTTTCAAATTACAAACATATTACAGATCTCTTTAACTACATCACTAAACATTTTATAAGAATACTTAAAGATTAGATTTGATAAAACAATAAAGAAATATTGCCTCTTGAGATCACTTGTGACTTCGGTTTAGAATATGATTATATTGAAAATATTTTTTTTATTTGTCATCAGGGAAAGTTTACTTTAATGCAATCTTCCAACAATAAAACTTAAAAACAATTTAATTTAATATTTAATTTATATTTAGATATTTGAGTGTTGATCTTGTTGGTGGTGCGTCAGAGATAGTTCACTCTTAAATATGCGTTTACAGTCAGAGCAAAGAAAAAAACCATGAAATTTGTGATCTGCCAACGGAAAATATCTTTGACATTGATTGCAGTAGAATTTGTTCTTGTTCTCGTGCTGTCCCAAATGATATTTCAGATCACTTTTGGAAGAAAATGTCTTTGAACACATGGTACAACTGGTTGGTTCGTTGTCATTGTTAAGATCATCAACTGAATCTTCTCTGTTTGAAAATGGGCGTTTGCAATCATTAGAGGATGAGGCATTGACATTAGGCTGGCCTTGAGATCCACTTGCTTGAGCAAAAAAACATAAGTAGTAGAATAACAAACTTTTACAGGATATCTTTTTAACAATACAATTTTTTACCATAAGCTACATTTTTTGAATATATTATACATTCGGAAAAATGGTATACACAGAAGTTCTTTTGACTATAAATCTAATATTACTGATAAAGGGGATCTTTTATAAAACTTTGAGACGGGGAGCTGGCCGCCGTTAAGAGAAAAACTAGGGCTTAAGAGACCAAGAACTGTGCATTTTCTCAACATGAACATTCAGATTTTTCTCTTGGTTGAAGCTTTTAGGACACGATCTGCAGCGGTATTTCAGATCGTTAGGATTAATTAGTGATCCTTTGTTAACTAAAACTTTATCACAAATCTTAGATTTAAACTTATGCATTTTCTCAATATGAACATTCAGATTACTCTTCTGGAAGAAGCTTCTAGGACAGTATTTACAGCGGTAATTAAACCCTTCATGAATTTTACTGTGGTTAGCCAGTGATCCTTCATTAACTAAAACTTTATCACAAATCTTACATTTAAATTTATTCCCAACTTTTGCATGCAGCTTACTATGAAGTGTTTGCTTGGGTAATGGAAGAAAACGATCACAGAGTTTGCACAAAAACTTCTTCGGGTTATTGTGCTGTAATAAATGATATTTTAATGCAGGCATTGAAGAAAATTGTTTCGAGCAATCTGGACAATAGCCAACATCTTTCTTATGCATTCGTTTCCGTTTTTTATTTCTATATCTTGGAAATATCTTATCATCTTGCTGTGATTCAAATATCATAGATAAGTTTTCAGTCGGCATTTTTGAATCAACAGATGTGGATTGTTTATCTCCAAGAGCAAACTCTTGAACATCAGAGGTTTGTTCATCTTTAGGAAGAGATTCTTCAAATTTCATAATGAAGTGCTTGTTATGAGGTAGAGATTCTTGATTTTCAGGCAAATCTTCAGATTGATGATCGTCATCAGGAGCTAATTCTTCAACCTTCATCACATGATGGTTTCGAGGAAGAGATTCTTGAACCTTCAAATTGAGTTTCTTATTTTGAGGTAGAGATTCCTTATCTTCGAGATGATCTTTAGGTTGTTTTTTTTCAGGTTGATCTTCGGCTTCAGGTACAAATTCTTCAAACTTCATATTGAATTGCTGATTTTGAGACCAAGATTCTTGATCTTCAGATATAAGTTGTTCATGTTCAGAAAAAGATTCTAAAATCTTTATTTCATATTGATGGTTTTGAGGTAGACATCCTTGATCTTCAGGTTCAGCTTTAGGTTGCTTTTCAGGTTGATTTTCAGGTTGATTTTCGTCTTCAAGAACACATTCTTCAACATTCATCACATGTTCTTGGTATTGACGTAGAAATTCTTGGTCTTCAAATTGATCTTTACTTTGATCTTTGGGTTGAACCTTGTCTTCAGGAACATATTCTGTCATAATAAATAGCTTGTTTTGAGAAAGAGAGCCTTGATCTTCAGGTTGATCTTCAGATTCGGATACAACATGTTGATCTTTTAACCTTGACTGAAAAGAAGAAGCATGATTTAAAGGATGTTCTGGAAGTGAATTAGAGAATGTCATTTTTTCTTCAGATTTAGTTGGAGCCGTTTCAATTTCAGCTTGGACTTCTTCAACTTCAATAATCTGAAGATCTTTTGAGGACAACTGGTCAATTCTAAATTAACCTTGGATGTAATAAAAGAAGACCCATTAAATAGTGAATTGGGAAGACAACAGTTAGACACAGTTGATTATTTTGAAAAGTCCGATAAATAAAAGAAATTGACAAGGTTTATTTTTAAGCTTCTTGTGAAACTTCTTGCTTTTAACTTTTCAGGGAAAATAAAATTCAAACAAGATAGCTTAAATGTCGTCTTCCTATTCAACAGTTTTACGGAACTCAACTATATGAATACATAATTCATAGAAATAATTTTAATATTTTATCAATTTTAATTCTTTGAATGTTCAGATATTTCCAATTTTACACCAGGTTGTTGTGTCCAAGGTTTGCCTGAGAAGTTTAAATAGCTTTTTTAGTTTCTTTGCCTTTTCTATGGTAAGAATAATAATGCTGGCAGGGATACTTCCCGTTGATAGAAGAGAACTCAGAAGTTCCATCTGAAATCAAAGATACAGGATGTTCCACAAAAAATGAAAGTTGATACAGCTTGAAAATTGTCTTTGATAATAATTTGCAGTAATAATCAGTCTACTTTTAATGTCATGTTTTATGGGACACCCTGTATCATTAAAAATTAAGGTTAAATCAAAATAATGAGTTTAATGAATCAAGCTTCACTTATAATTTTCAAACCGGTCAGATTCTAGTGATCTGAACAAATTTCGGGAATTATTTGAAAGTTATTCTCATCATTATAGGGTTATTTGATTCTCAGTCAATCAATCAATCAAACTATTGATCAATCAATAAAGATCTGAAAATGAACAGGAAATGGGACCTGTGCTACAGTAGAGTCCGGCAAACTGATTTCTATATCCGGATCCAGTACACTGTTTATCCCTACACTTCATCTTAATCTAAATCTTTATTCTGTCGAGGTAAACTATTTTTAGAAATCAAAAAATAATCTATCGAGAATTGTGAGAAAAAAAGTTAATTCCAGAAAGAAGAAAAATTGTTGATTATTACAATTTTTTAAGCTAATAGTTTTAACATGCACTGACAATCAAAGCAATCAAAATCAAGATTACCATGCTTCATATTCATAAGACCATATAACATTATGACTTAGACATAAAAGTCGTCGTCCTATTTAACGAATGCATTTTTGATTTTAATAATTTAAAGGAACTGTAAGCTGAATTTTATGTGACCCTCCATACAAAAATGGCTATGCCCGATTTACAACGGTAACCTGAAAAGCTTTGTCTGATCAAGTATAAAATATACATTAGTGTTGTAAGTGATATGCGCATTTCTTGTAAAAAAGAAGCAATGGAGAAACTCGCAGAAGTAAATACATTTAAAGTTAGAAAAACGACGGTATCTTTTGATCAGATTAAAGTTTCAATGGTATCGTTGTATATCGGGCATTGCCATCTTTTCATGGAGGTTCACTTAAAATTACGCATACAGTCCCTTTAACTGATATTGTTAAGATGAATTTTCCTGTTTGAGTATGTTTGGTTACTGTTAAGAGGTTTCTCAGGTAGGTGCTAGCAGCAATAAGTAGGGCAGCAGAACCAGTATACACTCCATCTAAATGAACAAGCTCTTTATTTTGGATTCAAAATATAATTTCTTAATGATTTGAAATATTATCTGTTTTACAATCTTAAATTTTTTTTTATGAATTTAAGACTTAATTTTAATTTGGAACAATTCTAACAAAATCTGCATTGTTTCTGTGGCAAAAATCCGCAGGCCACCTTTGTACTGAGGCCAAAATAAAAACAATCTGACTCTTGTTCATACAAAGCTTTAAAAGGTACCGTTGTGAATCATACATGGCACTTTATAATTGAATCACTAAAAATTACGTCTACAGTCAACTTCATTATTGAGAGGATACCATTTTTTAATTATGTGTTTTAAAAAAGTCTTTAGGGTCATATAGAAAGGAATTTAAATATCATTTTGTCTCGGAAGTCAAAAATACTTGATACAGAAGCTGACTCATGGAGGTAAATATATTTACCAAGATATTACATACCATTACAATAAAAAACCAGATTATTCTCTACTTGAAAATGTAAAGGATAGGTTCTCGTAAATTTCATTTTTCTGAAATTTAATATTAAGTGTACACTTATTAAAAAATATTTAATAAACTAACACTATCACATTTAGGAGACTCTGATGGACGGTTTATGTCAAACTATTATTGCAGAAGCATACCGGATAGAATAAAAAATCATAAATCTATGTACATTTGTACAATTTCATTACAAAGTAACATGCAGTAGAATTACAAATAATCACGGAATATCACAGATCAATTTTTCATTATAAAACAAAATTTTCTTTCTCAATAATTTTTAGAAATGTTCAGCTAGATGTAGATCTAAAGAATTGCTATCTTTAAAAGATATTCCGCAGATAAAACAAGCAATAAGATTCAAAGACGAGGCACTATGCATTTTCTCAATATGAACATTCAGATTTTTCTTTTGGAAGAAACATCTAAGACAGTATTTACAGCGGTACTTCAACTCTTCATGAATTTTAATGTGGTTAACCAGTGATCCTTCATTAGCTAAAACTTTATTACAAATCTTACACTTAAAGTTATCTTCCACTTTAGTATGCACGTTCTCAATATGAACTTTCAGATTTTCCTTTAGAAAGAAGCTTTGAGGACAAGTTTCACAGCAGTACTTGGCCCTTTTATGAATTAGAATATGGTTTCTTAGTGAGACATCAGTCATATAAGACTTATCACAAATCATACATTTAAACTTATCCCTAACTTTTGCATGCAGTTTATTGTGAGCCTTTTTCAGGCGTTTTGGTAGAAAGCGATCACAAAGTTCACAAAAAAACTTTTTTGGGTCCCTGTGCTGCATTAGGTGATATCTTAAAGCAGGCACCGATGTAAAACTTTTCATACAATCCGGACAATCGTCTGAATCCTTTTTATGTGATCTTTTATTTAATACATTTGTTGGAAATCCTGAATCTTCTTGCTTTGTTCTAGAGACTGGAGATAAGTTTTCAGTCCGCATTATTGAATCATAAGATTCATCTTGCTTATGTTCATTCAGAGATTTGAAAACTTTAGAAATAGGTTGTTCTTCTTCAGGAAAAGGAAGAGATTTTTTAACTTTCAAAATCAATTGCTTGCTCTGAGACAGAGATTCTCGATCTTCAGAGATAAGTTGTTCAACTTTAAAGATATGTTGCTCATCTTCAGAAAGAGATTCTTTAACTTTCATAATGGATTGCTTGCTTTGAGGTAGAGAATCTTGATCTTTAGGTTGATCTTCAGGTACAACATGTTTATCATGTGGAAATGCATTAGAGAATGTAATTTTTTCTACAGATTCAGATTGTGCAGTTTCCATTTCCGCTTGGGTTTCTTCAACTGCAACAATCTTTGATTCTTTGATCTTTATTCCATATCGTTGGATTCGAGGTAGAGATTCTTGATTTTCAGGTAGATTTTTGTCTTCAGGAACACATTCTTCAACCTCCATAGAGAATTGCTGATTTTGCTCTTTGGGCCAATTTTCAGGTATATTTTCGTTTTCAAGAACACATTCTTCAATCTTCTTCACATATTGTTGGTTTTGAGGTAGAGATTCTTGATCATCAAGTTGATTATTAGGTTGATCTTCAGGTATAATGTTTTGATCTTCATGTGTTAGCTGACAGGTAGAAGCATAATTCTCAGGATGCTTTGGAAATAAATCAGTGAATGTAATTTTTTCTTCAGATTCAGTTGGTGCTATTTCAATTTCAGCTTGTGTTTCTTCAACTTCAATAATCTGTAGATCTTTTAAGGACAACTTGTCAATTCTAAATTAACCTTGGATATAATAAAAGAAGACCCATTAAATAGTGAAATGAGAAGACAACAGTTATGACACAATTCATGAATTTTAATAGTTTAATGAACATAAAACAAAGTAATTCTGAAGTGAACACAGATCCGTTTTACTTGATTTTCAAGCTGGTTTGTGAAACTTTTTGCTTCTAAGGCAACATAAAATACAAACAAGAGACCTTAAATCATATCAAAACAAATCAGGCTTTTCGAGATGTCCTACACCCACACGCCAAAATTGTAGTGACTAAACTAAACCAATAATGAAGTGGGGTCTTACTGTACTCTGTTCATTTTCATTTGATTGTTTAAAACTAGCGGATAAAAAAATTTGCAAAATTTATAATTACAACGTACATCCGACTTTATTACCAGACCGCCAATCACAGATTCTAATCCCTGGTCTAATTGCCCTGTTAGCTGGTGAATTTGGGAACGTTAATAGTTATGAGCTTAAAGAACCTTAAATGCCACAAGTAATCAGTAATTTAAGCTAATTGACGATTGATTTTAACGGGATTTGTTAAAAAAAAAAAATCAATTTTAGTAAGAATGGAATAATCCGCTAATATTTGATTTAAACACGATTCATTTCTAGAAAGGGAAACAGGGAGTGTAAACTTTAGGAGTATCATGGCTCCTCTCCAGATTGAGAAAACTCTACCTGAACCTAGAATCAAGCCTACCATTAAACAATTGTGATCTCCAATGCATATTTTTGCCGAATCACAATCATCCCAATATAAAGCTTTTAATATTTTATATTTCAGAGTAGAATGGCAGGCCATGATCTTCAAGACTGAAGCTCTACTGCCTGCTCTTGAACCTGTTGAGCTTTCCAGCTCAGAAAATCAGGTTGGATATTGCTAATAATTGCAATAACTACTTGGGTTTTTACAAGAATTGCTTTTGCTTAATAAAGCTATTCTTATTCAGGAATACCAGATCTGAAACTAAATCTGATGAACCTAATCGTTATTGAGCTGAGGATCACTGGGTCCTGCTAAACTCGGGGGGGCTGATCTCCTTTCGAGTCAAGGTAAACACCTAGCTCATAAGTGGAAACCAAATGTTAAACTTAAATTGAGACAAACTATAAATAAATATTTTAGTTCCTACAGTTGAACTATTCGCAGCTCCAAGTCTCTCCTATTCAGAAGATTGAGAGCCTTGTTAGGTAAAAACAACCTAGATGATGTCGTAACCCTTACTTTATAAAATGTATTTATAGGAGAACCTGCTATAAAACCTCCTTGATCTAAAACAGCTAATCACACTCTACAGGGTACCGTCCTCTTAGTAGAGAGGTAAATACATTTTCAGGAGAGCTTAAAAATTGGATAAGGCATCAATCTTAACAAAGCATAAGATTGATTTTTGTTCAGGAATGGCATGATTAGCCATCGTGTTTTAACTGTTCTGATCCTGGAAGTTTAGAACTAAACCTGAAACCAAGCTAGACTAAACCTCACTAACTGGACTGGACTAAGCACCAAATTGTAAGTAACCTTGTTAATAATCTAGTAGTAACTTTCTTCACTCCTCTGTTTCAATCAATCAATCTGACCATTTCTTTGCCGAACCCATCAATCAATCTGAACATTCTTCTCTGAGCTCATCAATCAACTAGTTGTTATCTATCAATCAATCAATCAATCAATCAATCAATCAATCAATCAAGCTGACCATTTCTTTGCCGAACCCATCAATTAATCTGAACATTATTCTCTGAGCTCATCAATCAACTAGTTGTTATCTATCAATCAGTCTGCAAATGATCACTATCAAAGAAACTTCAATATTTCAAATTAAAAGCCTTTTTATAAAGAAACTAAAACATTTTTTATAAATGAGAAAAAATGTTTTATCCTTCTATCTGATAACTGATATTTTACTCTAAACATTTTATATAAATAAAACTAACTTTGTGTTTTTGTTTCAGTTTCACTACCTTGATGTTAAAAAAGAATTAAACAAACTTGTTCTTTAGGGTTAAAGTCTAGGGTTCATACACTCAACCTGCCAGTTAGAGAAAGTGAAAGTTAAAAACTATAAGAGTGTACGGGGAGCAATCCCTTATATCCTTCTTCCTACAAACCTTCTTATCTCTCTCATACCTGCTCCAAAACTCGATGTCAAAAGAACTATTTGGAGAGCCTTAAAGTGTAGAAACAAGAAACAAGAATCAAGAAGAAAAAAGAAAATAGAACAGGAAAAATTGGAAGGGAAATCTCTTGATATTAAAGATGGGGGCTTGGAAGACGTCCACACCCCCACCAGGGAGGGGGGGAGGGGCTGATACGATTGAAATCAGCAGTGAGGAAGATATATAAATTAACCTAATATAGTGACCTATCTCGAAGTTAGCAGTGAGGAATATATAAAAACTAACCTAATATAGTGACCTATCTTGAAGTCAGCTTTGAGGAAGATATATAAACTAACCTAACATAATGACCTATCTTGAAGTCAGCAGTGAGAAAGATAAAACTTAACTAATATAGTGGCCTATCTCGAAATCAGCTGTGTAGTGTGTATCCTCATCAACCTTTTAAAGAGCTCACTGTATAAATACATAATCCAAGGTTTGCCTCAGGAGTTTAAAAAGCCTCTTTAGTTTCTTAACATTTTCTGGGCAGGCAGGGATACATCCCGTTGATAAAAGGGTACTCAGAAGCTTTATCTGAAATTAAAGATATCGAGTGTCCATCCGAAACATAACAGTTAAGAGACAGCTTTGATCTTTAAAATAATTTGTGTTATTCATTTTCTTAGTCTACTTTCTCAAGTATGATTCTTGTCCTTTCATTTTCAAAATTTGGTCTACCTTTTTTGTGCCCTCAAAGTTACCGAATATAAAAATAAATTCATTTAGATTTCATTTTTTAACTAACTAAATTCTTTGAATCTGAAAAAAAATTCTTCAGATCTCTACTAATTTTGAAAGCACAAAAAGGCCAACCAAATATTGGGATTTGAGAAATGCAAAGACTTGGGGTACTTTGTGATTTTTGTCTCAAGAATTTTAAATATAAAATTAGTTTGGTAAAAAGACAACCTCCAAAAACACATTTTCCAATACGACGATCGTTAGGTTAGGCTAAAACAGACTACGGGACCGAAATGCTGCAAAGAGAACAGGACTTGACCAGGCCCGGATTCGTTCTCGGAAATAGAAAATTTTATGAAATGTATTTCAAGAGCTTGTTATGCATTCCGCTGAATCAGACCTGAACTACAGAGAAGTCGGGTAAACTGATTTCTGTATCAGGATCCAGTACATTGCTCGTCCCTTTAAATGATATCTTAAAGTGTATCACAAAAGTTATCTTAAAGAGGGGAGGCTAAGGGGGTTATATATAAAATAATTTGCAAAAAAAAAAGAAGAAAAAAAATGGAAAAGGTTTACAGATAAAAAATTATATCAAGAAAAATTGTGATAGAGCATGTTGAGTTTTTTTGGTCCAGAATAATGATTAACTACCTTATATAAATGAAAAACATGATTGTAAAAATAATTAAAGGTTTTGTATTTGATGTTGTCAAGATGAATATTCCTGTAGGAGTATGATTGGTAAGAGTAAACAGGTTTCTCAGGTAGGTGCTAGCAGCAATCAGAAGAGCAGCGGAACCAGTATACACTCCATCTACATTAGTAAGCTGATCATTTCAAATTCAAAATAGCATTTCTTTATTTCATATCAAATCTTAGCTTTTTAAACCTTTTTTATTTTAATCTCTGCCCACTTTTCATCGAGAAGACAAATTTCGCAGATTTACTGATTTTGGCAAATTAAAAAAAAAAATTCTTATGTAAATGTAATAGGTAGGTTCGGGTTAAATTCTAGTAATTTATTTCCACCCTGAGCTGAAAACTTTAGAATGGAATATCCTTAATCCCGATCGGTTAATTAATCTGGAGATGAATAACAAAAGGAGAACAAGCATTATTTAATATCGAGATTAAGAAAAA
The DNA here is from genome assembly GCF_000591075.1 of Eurytemora carolleeae. Lineage (NCBI taxonomy): Eukaryota > Metazoa > Arthropoda > Copepoda > Calanoida > Temoridae > Eurytemora > Eurytemora carolleeae. The sequence goes on from NW_019396185.1 coordinate 516,431, forward strand.
GAGTGGATCAAGCATTAATCCTGATATCCACCATTCAAAAGTTCCCAGCTCAGGTTTCTGTGACAGAACTCCACAAATCGCGTAGAAACCCAAATTTAACACAATCAATCATTCCTGCACATTTAAAGCTCTAAAGGATACCGTTGTGTATCGGAAATGCCACTGTTTTAATAGGAAGTCGATGGATATCTTGATCATAAAAAAAAAGATTTTTGTACGTACACCTTCCTGGTTCTTGAGAAGATGCTAATACTCTTTAATTTTTGGCAAGTCTTTTTTCGAAGGATGTCTTTTAGAAGTAAAAAATACTTTAAACAGGTTTCTCCAGGGGTAAATATATTTACCTTTACAATAAAAAACCAGATTATTCTCAGCATGAAAGTATATAGGATAGGTTCTCGTAAATTTCATTCTTCTTAAAAATATCATAAAAAGTCTACTATGTATTAACGTTAATTTGTATTTATTTGAGAATTATCTTAAAATTAAATTTCGTTCTTCAAGATCTTCATTTGACTAAAATTACTTCATTTATTATATGTGCAAGATTTAAAAACTAAAAACTTAAATTTAATCCAGCAAGAATATTTCTTTTTATATAAAGGAATTGATCTCCAGTCACAAAATCTGATTTTCCTCTTTATCTTTGCATTTTAATGTTGAAGTACCTTAGATATTTCAAACCATGAATTATATTAGATCAAATAATAATAGTTTGAAAAATCAAAGGTTTACACCATCAGGTTGCAAGAATATAAAAATTTGAAAATCAGAATTTGTTACAAGAAACTCGATTCCTTTGTCTGAACAGATATTGAATTTTTCCTTAAAACTGAATTTGAATATTTTTGAATGGTTCTACCAAGATCGTTTTCAGCTCATTAACATTAACAACTTTCTCATCTCTGTAATCGTAAAAATTGGCTTTCTAATAAATATTATGATTTATAAAAAATTCTTTAAGTCTCAATGGGCACATAACCTCAATTCTCGTACACCATTATAAATACTTCTGAAATAGAAAAAATCTAAAAATGGAACAATATAGTTTTATTGTATTACACTATTGTTAAAATATTATATTTTTCATGAATAAATAAATTAACAAAAAGTCAACCATTATTAGAATTCATGATAAAAGTGGTTCATTAAATTATACATTTAATTACAATATTATTATTAAAGTTTGAAGTTTAATTTAGGGTAACAATAAAGTTATGAAAATACATATAATAGCGTTCTTGTACTGTATACATTAAAAATAACGATTTAAAAAAAATCCATTCTTCTGTGAAAGCAGGGAAAGTTTATGTTGTTGAACGACTTCTCCGAGGGCGGCCCTGGAGCCTTGTAACACAACCGTCTACAATTAGAACGTAATTGACGATTGAATTCTATCAACTTCGCATTTAGGATTGATGAAAACTGGTCAACGGAAAGGATAGAACTTTTCTAAAAAAAAACTTTGAAAAACAAAAACTAACTTAAGCAAAAGAAACTAAATGTTAAATTTATTCTTTAAAAATACATAAGTATTGAAAGCTGTCAGAAGTGGAATAATTTATTCTGGACAACTTATTAATTTTACTTCAATGATTAAATGTAATGAAAAATCTGAAAATGTTACCTATATCTCTAACTGTTAAACATAAGATATTTCATTAATCGGAATCTGAAAAATTCTTAATTTAATTAACAACACAGATAATTTGACAAATAAAATGCAAAAAAAAAAGCTAAATTTTTTTAGAAGGAAGTTCGACAAATGTATTCAATTTACAATTAATTTGTTCAATTTAAATCAAATTTTACAAATATGAAAGAAATCTACGTCAAATCTACGAAACACTAATTTTCAGTCCTACAGGGTCCAAAAGTCCATCTTTTTAGTGTCAGTCCGAGGTCTAGTCCAGCCGAGCTCTCTTGGGTTTCCTCTCCTCGTCCGCAACCTCGATCTTGATCCTGGAACCGAGGACGTCCTCGTTGTTAAGACAAGCCATTGCCTGACTGGAACTAAGCCTACTTCCGTATCTAGCATATCCACACTTCTTCCCTCGAATACAGACTGCGTCGATCAGATCACCGAATCTGCAGAAAAGATCAGTGATGATTGCTGGATCAGGGATTTCTCGGGCTTCCTTAAGAACAAAGAATAATCGTTCGTCGCATCTAGTATTGCTGGGGACACAGGGCTGGCGGGGCGGAAGCTTAGCAGAGCAGACGCTTTGAGCATCCACACTTCCTCCAGAGTACCCCATTGCCCCTCCCATACCCACACCTCCTCCTCCCATACCCATACCACCTCCTCCTCCCATCCCCGCTCCCCCCTCCATGACTCCACCCCCTCCTGCTCCGACTAAATTTCCAAACCCTGAGGATTTCAGAGTCTCTGTTGCTTGCTGAATAGTGCTGATCAGACTTTTGATGTCTGATGGAACATTTGCGACCTTATCCGACATACTGGCTCCTGGTCCCATACTCATACCAGCAGACATAGATCCAGTAGACTCATCAATCTTGATTTGTATCCTAGATCCAGTTGGATATTCAAACCCGTTAATCCTTTCCAGTGCATAAGCTGCTGACTGAGGGTTAGAGTATGTCACACAACCTATGGCACCTTCAGTAGTGATCTCAACTAAATCACAGCTGACTAGGCCAGGAACAATATTGAAGAGCATCCAGAACATGTCCTTACTAGTCGATGGATGGAAAAGAACTTTCAGTCTGCATGAGTTTGATGTTATGCTAGGATACTGCATCATGTTCATCATAGCAGACATAGTGTTCTGGTATCCAGCAACCATACCAGAATTGTAATCATACCCCCCTCCCATCCCACCACTTCCCATACCTCCACCTCCACTCATACCGTCCCAATGTCCTCCTCCTCCTCCCCCTCTTCCCTCACCCCTTCCTTCTCCCCTTCCTTCTCCCCTTCCTCCTCTTCCTGAAGCAGTTCCCTTCGGTTCAGCAAACTTAGCTCTGAAACTGGCGTCACAGTTTTCAAAAGCTCTTGCTGCGTGGGAGAATTTATGATAATTGACATAGGCCAGACCTCTGGGCTCTCCGGTTCCCTTGTCACGGACCAGAGACACATGCTCGACAGGTCCAAAGGCAGAAAATGCCTCAGTGATCTCCGATATCTCCATGGTTTTTGGAACCATGATAAAGAGCCTAGTTGCCGTGATATCCTCTGAAGGACCGGAGGCTCCATCTCCCCGATTGGAAGCGATCACAACCTTGATCGGCCTGGAATCAGAGCCGATCACTGTTCCATTCAACTCATCCAATGCCTCCGCAGCATCAGAGGTCTTCTTGAACTTGACGTATGAGAACCCCTTGTTGGTGTTGGTGGACCGGTCCTTCTTAACACTGAGATACTCAATCTCTCCGTACTGGGAGAACAGAGACCTTAGCTCGTCCTCGGAGGCAGATTTCCCTCCAATGACGAAAAGTCTTGAATATTTAGGTTCGTCCTCTTTAGGTGCCTCGTCATATCTACCACTTCCTCGTCTATAGTCCATTTTGTCCTGTCTCCGAGTGTATTTGTCCCGGAACTATTCCTGTCCTTGTCGTGTCTGTGTCTCCAACTGTCCTGGAAAATAAATTATGTCTTCATAAAGAGTTAAAATATTCATCATATCAAGCTGTCATTTAAATTTTAAAAAATCAAAAAAAAATTTAGTTAGTCAAATATATCAATAAATCATCAAGAAGCTGCAAACATGAAATTTTCCAAACAAAATAATATTTTCTATTTTCTCTTTCCCCGTAAATAAAATCACGATTGAATTACAAAATAAAACCACTCTTTTATTCATTTTCCCCAAACTGCATAATCATCAAGAATAAACCTAAGTAAATATTTAACCAAACAATAATTTTAAATAACTAATTGAATTTACAGCAACTGGAACAAACAAACAAACAAACAATCAACCATCATTCCGTAGAAGTCAGGGCTGAGACCTCATCAAAAATAGCCACATTGGAAAGTACTATCATCAAATATATAATCAAATCATTTTTATAAGTCAGGGTCTGGTTAAATTATGTCTTAAAATTGTCTGGCAAATATCGATCAAAAATTGCATCTAAAATGTGTTTTATGTATAAAATACAAAAGCAAACTTTTCAAGCAATCAATTTTTCATTTTTTTTTACCTTAGTCTTGGAGGTGTGAATGTGAACGATAAGTGTGGAATATGGATTGTTGATTTGGAAAATTCGGCCAGTTTCTAAAAAAATAAGAAACTTAAACTACCAATTTTGTAATTGGATTGACGATGGTGGAAGGTCTACTATGTTAGATTGTAAAGATAGAAGGAAGATAAAATTACAGTTTGATTCCAAGTTAACCTGTTTTGCCAAATATTTTTATCACATGACTCTCAGCTGACCCATAAAACACGACTAGGGAACATAACGTTTTCTTTGTACTTTTAAAAAATATGTTTAGGCTGACCCAGGTCTAAAAACCGGCTAAAAATCCTTAATTTTAAAAATCGGCAACTTTTGTTATTTTTTGGACATCTCAACCAAAAAGGGAGGGTCAGTTTGACCAACTTTAATCCATTTTGGAATCCTGTCTTTATTTTTTGAGGAATCTAAATGAAATTTTGCAGATGTGCATCAGTTGTGTTTAAACTAAGAAAAAAAAATTAGGAAAAAAATCTTTTCACATTTTCTGGATTCATTGATTCATTTTTCATCGAAAATAAAAAATCTTTTGCATACAGGCCATAATTACATAGTATTTTGGTAAAAAAAGCTTTTTTTAGGAATAAGTCTAATAAAAGACTAGCTAGGAATTTTAAACTCCTACATTTTTACTAAAATAAAATAAAAAGATCAACTGTAGTAGACTTTGACATCTACCATTAGCAAAGGGTGTGAACCCATACTCGTTGTCTGTAGTAGACTTTGACATCTACTATTAGCAAAGGGTGTGAACCCATTCTTGTTGACAGTAAAAAGGGTTGCGGCCCTAGTCCTGAATATATTTGCAAGCCTGTTGCATGCTTTCTCACAGAGAGAGGAGGTGTTGACACCTCAACTGCTTTCTCTTTTACAAAAAAAATCGTATTACGGCTGGTGTTCAAAAGTTCTTTGATTTTTGATAAAAACTAAATCCTTGTCTTTGAATCAGACTTTTTGGTAAAACCTTTTAACAACATGGAAAAAGAGGAAAAATACTTTTTCATCACTTATTTTTAGTACTATTCAATTGAGGGAAACGTGATAAAAAATCAGACTTTTTCGTGTAAAAGCTTTAAAATATTATTTTTACCTTTTTATTTTTTTTCTTAGTTTAAACACAAATGATGCGCATATGCCATTCAGATTCCTCCAAAAAATGAAGACAGGATTCCCAAATGTATTCAAATTGGTCAAACTGACCCATTTGAAATTTTTAAAACTTTCAACGGATTTAAGTTACCAGGAAAAATACTAAGAAATTGTGGGCCTTTAGGAAATTTATTTCCAAATAATGCCAAATAGAACTAGGAGTAATTTGGCAATTCTTTTTGTTAAAAGCAATATTACTGATATTTACATTGCAACCCCGATCCCAGGGTCGCAATGTTAGATTGCAACCCTAGGGATGCAATCTAACTAATTGCGAACTTTTCTGCCGAGAAGTTGCGGATTTACAACGTGGAAAACATTTATTAGATTTGATGTCTCAAAAATATGTGTTACAAGACAGTTTTTAAAACCTTAAGAAGGTTGATTTTTATGTAAATTAAAATTTTATACTTTGTTTAGAAGTGGACACATCTCCATAACATTTGATTAAAGTTGTAAAGTTGAAAGGCATTCACGAGAGGCAACAAAGATGCAATAAATATAGAAAGGAACATTACATTACATAAAAAGTTAACTACATAAAAAGGCAATTTTCTTTATTTTTGTTGATACTATTTTCCAAAAAATGTATCATATTTTCCATTTCCTTTTTCCAAATCAGCGAGTAAAATACATAAAAAATTTGTTTGCGCTCGGCGCATACATTTACGAACTATGTGGAAAAATATTATTCATTTCAAGCATTCAAAACTCCATTCAATAAGTCGTAGAGAAAAATTAAAAAAATTATAATTACCTTGATAAAATAAAAAATCGATGATTCCAGTCCCTTTCAATCAAATAATCGATTTTTTCCAACTGTTTTTTTCTGCTCTGAAATTGATAATTTATTATAAAAAACCTTACAGATTATTTACTACGGGCAAAATAATAATCGAGACAAAAACAGAAATTTTTGCTGAAAAATAATTAACAAAAATGTTTTGAACAAATTTAGTTTACTGCTGACGGACAATTTTACATTTACGAAGTACATACAAGAAATACAACAGTTTAGTGTATCAACCAGTTTTAACGACTGATTCATTTTAAAAAATGTGAGAGAAGTATATTGTTTTAGTTCTGACATAAATGTTATGAGTAAATTAGTTGGTTGTGAGAAGTACATATTTAGAGACGTAGTTGAATAGTTGTTTGTTCAAGTTGACAAATGTTTTTGTTCTCTTAAGAATTTACAATAATAGGAATAACCCTGTCACCAATCAAAATCCAAAAAAAGATCAACTCATTTTCATTTCAATTTTTAATTTTCAAGTGTCCCAAGCGTTGCTAAATTTTTAAAAGTTTTCTGTTCATCAATTCACACAACCCTAGCCCGCTTTGGTCTTCTATCTTCATCAGCAACTTCAACCTTGATTCTTGACCCCAGGAGATCTTCTCCGTTCAGAACAGAAATAGCATGGGTTGCACTCTCCTTATTCGCATAACGCGCATACCCGCATTTCTTGCCGCGGATGCATTGCGCGTCAATGAGATTTCCAAATCTGCAGAATGTGTCAGTGATAATGGCCGGGTCGGGGAGCTCCATAGCTTCTCTCATCACAAAGAACAGACGCTCTTCTGTCTTTGTGTTTGCTGGGAGAACGGGTTGCTTCGGAGGTAGTTTAGCAGAGCACACATTTTGGGCATCCACAGATCCATTCTTGTATCCAAGAGTATTCATTCCTCCCATACTAGCCCCTCCTCCTCCTCCCATGCCCGCTCCTACCCCTGGTGTCCCTCCTCCCACTAGGTTTCCAAATCCAGTTGATTTTAGAGTCTCAGTTGCCTGCTGGATAGTGTTGATCAAACTCTTGATGTCTGATGGAACATTTGCATTTCCATTCGAGTGCTCAGACATACTTCCAACACTTCCTCCCACCCCTGATCCAGGTCCCATACTCATACCAGTAGACATAGATCCAGTAGACTCATCAATCTTGATCTGTATCCTAGATCCAGTTGGATATTCAAACCCGTTAATCCGTTCCAGGGCATAAGCTGCAGACTGAGGGTTAGAGTATGTCACACAGCCTATGGCACCTTCAGTAGTGATCTCAACTAAATCACAGCTGACTAGGCCAGGGACAATATTGAAGAGCATCCAGAACATGTCCTTACTAACAGACGGATTAAAGAGAACCTTCAGTCTGCAGGAGGTGCTCATAGTCTGTTGATACTGCATCATGCCCATCATCGTCTGTGATGCAGCCTGCTGATACCCACCCATATCTCCATATCCTCCTCCCATACCCCCCATGCTTCCCATACCTCCCATACTTCCCATACTGTTCATGCTTCCCATGTTATCATGACGGTTTCCCATATGGGCATCCTTGCCAACAATGGTTTTAGTTTTAGGTTCAGCAAACTGCGCCTGGAAACTTCGGTCAGCATTTTCTACGGCAGTAGCAGCATCAGAGAACTTATGGTAGTTGACGTAAGCCAAACCTCTAGGATTTCCTGTAGCCTTGTCACGAACCAGAGACACATGCTCGACAGATCCGAATGCAGAAAATGCATCCTTGATATCTGGAATCTCCATGGTTTTGGGGACTTTGATGAACAGCCTGGTGGCAGTGATCTCTTCGTTAGGTCCCTCCGTTCTCTCAGATGCAATAACAACCTTGATGGGTCTAGTGTCTGTTCCAATACACTTTCCACTCATCTCCTCCAAGGCAATGGCAGCCTGAGAGGTTTTCTTGAACTTGACGTAGGCAAACCCCTTGTTCGCCATGGTGTTCCTGTCCTTTTTCACGCTCACGAACTCAACCTCTCCAAACTCTGAGAAGATACGTCTCATCTCATCTTCAGAACAGGACTTGCCCCCAATGATGAACAACCTGGAGTATCTGGGTTCCTCATGCCTGGTTCCTCCCTGCTCGTCAAACCTACTTGATCTTCTGTAATCCATGGTTTCAAGAGTTGTAAAGTGTTCTCTGTATCCTGTCTCTGGTTCAGTGTATTGTTCTCAACTGTATTCTGTCTTTGGGTCCTGTAAATAGAATAATCTCAGCTTCTGTAAACATAACTTTTATTCATTTATTTAAAGAGACATTTCTAAAAAGAAAATGAAATATTTTGAAAATTAACTTAGAATGTGAAGATTGCATATTGAATAAAATTGCTCAAAGGTCTTAATCCTCTAAAATAAGTTATGTTTAAAGTAGAGTATCAGTTGAAAATCAGTCGAGTATTGTTAAATGTATTCAAATTTTCAAATTCTTAATTGGAATAAATCAGTCAAATTGTGTTTATTGTTGGTCAAAGAAACTTGTACATTGTAAAAGTGTTAAGTGCATTGTAAACAAACTTCAGTTTTGCAGGAATATTCCTTCTCATATATCACCCCCATTGGGGGGAAAATAAAATAAAAATGTTTGTTATGTACCTGAAAAAGGGACGCCAAACTACTCCAGATTCTCACAAACAACTAAATAAATAAAAAAGGATCAATAAAAAATTTCCAATGAAATCAAAAATGTGCAAAAGTAATAAATTCTTATAATTTTTAGGAATGTATAGAAGAATTTGTCTGAAAAACGTTGCAAGCTCCCAAATTTTTTGAAATTTTTGTAAAAATAAAAAAATTGATGATTACGCGTTTTCTATTTTTCCTTTTCTAAGGCTGCGACCTGGCAAGCCAAAAAAGGGCTTTTTAAAAGAAAATTTTTAAGAGATGAGCACGAAAATTAGGGCCTGTATGTTTTGTTTTTCTACCTGATACCTTCAGTTAACTTAATATTTTTAATATTTATAACGGCTGTTATAAAAAATGTTCGAAAAATGTGGAATGTTTAGTAAATTAAAATAGTTGCCTTTTGACAAATCATCAAAAATCACCCCCCCCCCCCCCCCNGGAACCCCTAGACTGCATTCAGGGCACAGCGCCACACTGCAGCTGTGAATGTTTAGTTAATTTGTGACCCAAGAAATTACTTATAAACGATTATTACAATTTTAGTCTCATCATTGACCTAATCAGTGGTAACATCTAAAAAGAGCTTTAAATAAAAAAGCAAGAACTAGCTCAAAAAAGTGTTTAAAAGATCATAAATTTTTCATTTTTTTTTTTAACTTCGTGATATATGTTATAAATCCTTCAAGATTTTTAAGACAGAATTGCCGACAATTATTCCACGGTTTTCTGGTGGTTTCTTCTGTACAGTGTACAATAACGAACATACTATATAATCATTTTTATGTTTAATTAGTACCTGGATCAAAAGTCAGTATTGAAGATTTAACTACTGGATTACAATCTGTAGTACACTTGTACAATCTGAAATAATAACACATAAAATAAACTGATCCAACCAAATCAAACCAGACATTTTAATAGATTGTTGTGAACGCTTAAACATCAAATAAAAGCTGAACTAAGAAAAAAATGTTTTGTTGTTCTAATAACAAATAATTTTGTTAAGAAAAATTATTTTTCTAGATTTTGTGAACTTTCAAAGAACTGACGGAATATGCTTGCTGACGGAATAAGAGCATTAAAGCTCATTATCATTATTAAAGTGTCATTTTAAAAACATTTGTGGAGGTCAAAAGAAGGTCGCATGTTTGAGGACACATAAAATCAATCTTTAATAATCTGTTTTCCGTTTCTTGTATTCCTTCTGATACTTCTCAGGTTCGGCTTTCTCCACCTTTAAGAACCCACCACTGAACCCTGCTCCGTTCAACATCTTAATACACTTCTCCGCGCTCTCAATACTAGAATACCGCGCGTATCCGCACTTTTTCCCGGAGAGACAATGCGCGTTGACAAGGTTTCCGAATCTACAGAAAAGGTCCGTGATCATTTCAGGTTGAGGATGATCATATGAATCTCGGATGACAAAGAAAAGTCTTTGTTTGACGTCGACGTCGTGGGTTACAACGTCTTGGGGTGGCGGAAGTCGAACAGAACTTCTTTGGTTTACCTCCTGGCTCAGCGGAGTGAGTGGAGGGTAGCCAGCGGATGTATTTCCTCCTCCGGCGTCTCCTACACCACCATATCCACTTCCGAAACCGCCTCCCATACCACTGCCTCCAATACCACCACCTCCCATACTTCCACCTCCCATACCTCCACCTCCCATACCTCCACCTCCCATACCTCCACCTCCCATACCTCCACCTCCCATACCTCCACCTCCCATACCTCCACCTCCAAACTTGTCATTCATATACCCGTAGTTGCTCACATTTCCGTATCCATATCCGGAACCAAACCCCGGGGTTTCATCCGGTAACCCGGATACAGATATATTATATCCAGTTCCCTTTAGAGCACTAGTCGCCTCCTTTATGGTGTTAAGAAGAGTGCTGACTTTGCTGTCTACGCCTGTGGCCATGTTGGCCACAGTTGCAAACTGAACCTCAAGCTTTGAACCCAGGGGATACTCTAGACCGTTTATTCTTTCCACGGCATGGGCAGCAGACTGTGGGTTGTCATAGGTGGCGCCACCCATAGCTCCTTGTGACGTCATATCCAGGAACTCTATGTCTACAAACCCGGGGATTATATTGAAGATACCGGAAAGATTATCCTTGCTCAGAGACGGATGGAAAAGCACTCTAACCTTGGTGCACTGGTTGTTATACTGAGGAAGGTTGGATTGACCATACTGGGCTCCAGGTCTTAGAGCCATAGCTCCCGAGTTCATACCGCTCCTGAATCCTGAAGAAACCATGTTTCCTCCTCCCTGGACCCCTTCAACCTTCTCCTTCTTTTTCGGTAGAACAAAATGCGGAAAATAACTGGCTTTACAGTTTTCAAAACAGTGTGCTGCTTCTGAAAAGCAGGAAAACTTGAGGATTGCTTTCTTATTGTCGGACTTGGCATGAGTAATGTCGACTATATTGCCAAATGTGGAGAAAATGGATCGAATGTCATCAATCTCTGTATACTCTGGCATCTTGACAATAATCCTTTGTGGAATAATATCAGAGTTTGATGATCCGTCCTCCTTCCTTGCCCCCGCCACAGCAACATGAATATTATTCTTCTCTGCACCAAGCTGGGAGTTGTTTAGAGCCTCCACCGCAGCTGCAGCCTCGGAGGTTTTCTTATACTTGACAAACACATAACCACGATTCCCTCCCTTCACCTTATCCCTAGGGATTTGAAGGTATTCAATATCTCCATAGCGCTGGAATGCTTCGCGGACTTCGTCTTCGGTAAAATTAGGTCCGATGCTAACAAACAGCCTCGAACATGGAGGATGGTCCTCGCTTGACATACTAGATCAGAGATTAGGTCCAGGTTAGGTTTATCTAGGTCCAGAGGTCAGAGGTCGTCAATTATCCAACTTGAGGACCTGAGATAGACAAAATCAGGTATTCATAGTAATTGACAGGTTGACATGATATTGGTAGGCATTAAATGATAAGGTTTTCAGTTGATCAATAAGTTTTTAAAAATTATTTGAAACAATATCTCACCTCAGCTCTGGGTTCAGGAGATTTGGACTTGAAAGATTCTGAAAATATGAACAATTTAGGACTAGATATTACTTGAGATCCTTCAACAAAACCAAGAAGCATATTAGCAGTCAGTCAGCATTTAAGAACTATTGTATAATAAAAGTGCATGTAATTTTATAACTGGTTATTTAAATAAAATACAGGAGAGGGGGATTCTACAAAGTAAAAGTTAAAGAATCTCTGTAATCTTTAGCTGTTCTTGCTAATTCTTGTATAGTTAAAATTGTAAACTTTTCTGACATAACGAATAAATAGAAAAAGACTAGAATTATATATCATTTGTCAAACTTTTTTTGAACAATTAAAGATTGACACATAAGTTTAATATTCTCCAGTTCGAATGAAATGAAATGAAATCAAGTGTACATCTGAAAGGGAATCCAACGTGGAACCCCTAGACTGCATTCAGGGCACAGCGCCACACTGCAGCTGTGGCCTGTAGTTACAATTGTGAGGGCAAAATTAGGGTTAACTATTTGTATACTTTTACAGGATTTTAAATCAATAAAAAAATGTAAGACTTATCGATGCTTATTGCTTAGTGCTTATTTCAAGTTTGCGTATTCTCCCAAAAATACTGAAGTATTACTAGGGTGGAAATAAATATCCCTTATCAAATATTGAATAACTAGTTTGGGAACCCAGCTTGGTCTGGAAATTTAAACTTTCCCTGTGAAAATCGACCAATTCAATTTAAAATTTATAAACCAAGCTAAAAAAATTCCCATGGTTTTACCGAATTCCCCATTAAAATTTGAGGCAAATCGGTCTAGGATTTCATGAGTTATGATCGGGCATACAAACAAAGATTACTAATTTATATATAATATATGTTGTGTTATCTTCTAAAGGTTTTCTCTCCGTTGAATCTGGAAGGATCAGCAATCTCTACTCTGAGAGCACATCCGAGTAAAGATGAATCCTTCAAGGTATTTAAACATTTATGCGCACTTTCATCACTGCTAAACTTGGCAAACCCGCAGCTCTTTCCTCTCATACAGCGAGCCTTCAACAAAAAATCTTTAAAATATTTTCTTTGAAATTCATCGAAAATTTAAAATAAAATTTGTTTTTTTTAAAAAAATCCCCCCCCCCCCAGAAATAAACTATGTTTGGGAAACTTTTGGGAGTTTTTTTCGCTGAATTGGAGTAATTAAAATAAATAAATTTTTCGGTTAAATAAAAGAAAAATGTCCAAGTTTTTTTTCCCAATCTTCACGAATAATTTCCTTCCCTTACCCTCCCAAAAAAATCTCTTAAAAATATACACCCCTGGAAGTATTTACCTCAACAAGATTTCCAAACCTAGAGAACAAATTTTCCACCAGCTGCTGGGTGGGTGAACCCGCCAGTTGTTTTATAACAAAGAAAATACTTGTCACAACCTTAAACCAGGAATACATATTTTATTTATTTTTAGAGAAATAAAACAAGTAAGTTTGATTTTCCTCTAAATCCTTAATTAATCCACTGTGTTAACCCTTAAGGGCCACTAAATTAAATATAAAAAATAATGATACTTATAGTATTCTGTGGGATAGTTATACTGAGCTGAAAACTTTGGAATCGCGGATATCAAGATTAATGCTTAAAATCCTGGTTTTACTAAACCCAAGATTATTTTAAATTGATTTAACCAATCAGCGTATCATGTTAAAACGGGTTTTGATTTTTGGTCTTGGTGGTGTCATATCAATTGAACTAAACATCGATTAAACGAACGTAAGCTTTGGATAAATGTTTATTAAGACTAACGTTCAAAATGACAAAAGTCCTAAAATACGTTTTTTAATAAGTTCATATTAACATGATTAAATTTATATTTGTTTAAATGCTCTAAAAGTCGGCTTGTGAACAGTTGACTGTGATACAATCGGATATTAGACCAATCGATATAGCATTGTATCTGTAATTGTCATCAAACGTAACTTTTATACAGTAGAAATATCCAAAAAGAGGATTATAAGAAGAAAATCAAAAGTGTGTACATTGAATAATCAGATTAAGCAATCGTGATAAAAAATATCTCATTCTAAAGTTCCTTTTTTGTAAGTAATACCGAAGACTGGAAATATTTTTACGTCAAGAAATAAAGAACATCGGAAAAAAACCGGGTATCCGCTTGCCAGATAAGTAAATTCCATTTTCGAAATAAAATTTTTCCGGAGATGGCGGGGGTTAAATATGAATCCTTGCCTCTGAGTTCTGATCCACAAGAGGTTCCGGTGGAGGAAGATCCACGGAGCAAACTATTCCTGCGTCTACTGCTGATGCTACATCATAAACTTGAGGAGGTGCAGGTGCTGGTTCAGGTTCAGGTTCAGGTTCAAGATCAGGTATAGGATCGGATATTGAGGTTTTGTCCAGAGGTATTAGTTCGAGATGGAAGAATGATTTTAAAGGATACTCCAGGCCCTGACAAAAATATTTGTTCAATTCCACGGATTTATTTTTTTCTATCCGTCTTATTCCAAAAACTTGTTTAAAATAGGGGAAGGGGGGACGATTTTAGAGGATATAGAAACGTCAAATTGAGACTTCAAACTTTCAAACTTGCAAGCTCCCACCATCTGTTGCCAATTTTTGGAAGAAAAAATCCTGGGGTGTCAAATCAAATCAAATCAAATCAAATCAAATTAGGCTTTTATGGATGTCCTACACCCACACACCAAAATTGAATTGACTATACTAAATCAATAATGAAGTGAGGTCTTATGATTTGTACTCTTTGTTTATTTTCACTTGATTGTTAAAGAAAATCCAATAAGAAGTTATTTTTATCACGGTCATAAACAAGAACGAAAATGTGTGAAATTAACAATTTACAATTTCAACCCCCCCCCCCCCTTCGATGCTCTGGGGGGGAAATTAATAATTGTACATTAAAAGGGAAGTTTATTCATCCGTTCTGGCACTTTTTACCTAAATATTAATCTATTTTTCCCTTCAAATCTTTCAGCAAATTTACCCTTAAAATAATTCTATCGTCTAGGGGAAAATAAATTGGACATTGCCATCTTTACATGGAGGCTCACTTGAAGTACGCACACAGTCCCTTCAAATTGTCATCAAATGAAAATCAAGTAAGAATTGAATGATAGAACCTGTCGACATTTTTATAGTGCCCTTTAATTTAAAGCGGGATCATCCTAATTACCAACACGGCTCAATTAAAACCTATGAATTATTTATCAATGAAAAATATTAATTATATAAAATTCAACATGGAAAATATTTCTTGTTGGTGGGGGTGGGGGAATAAGAATGGCTTTCGACATTTCCAGTTACAGATTTATCAAGTTTTTAAACAGTTTAATTATAAAGACCAACCTGTAGTTTTGTTAAAGCATGTTGAGCGTATTCCGTTGATGAGTAAGATACAAGACCAAGAGCCCCGTTAGACCCAACCTCCTGGAGTTGTAAACCAAGAAACCCTGGGATAATGTCAAATAGCCGGCTCACTTGATCAACACTTAGCACAGGGTTATACGCCACCCGGAGATTAGTTCTAACAGAGTGTTGAGCAAGGGTATCAGGTATATGGATTCCATTCGTCCTAGTGCTAGGGTTCAGATTCATCATCATAGGGTTCTGATACATGCTTGGGTTCTGGTACATCATCATGTAAGGCTCCGAGCCTACTGCGTTCATATCCGTGTTGTAGTGCTCGTAGGGATTGACATCTTCAAAGGCTCTCTTAATCCCACATTCTGGTTCAGGGGTATATATGTTTACGACCCTGGAGCTTAGCGTAACATAAGCAGTAGGACATTAACTTTGACTGTGGGTTGAATAATAATAATAGAAATAATAATAATAGTAAAAACCCCTTCCTGGTTTGTTTTTAGGAACTACAAGATATAATAATACTAGTATAAACCCCTTCCTGGTTTATGTTTAGGAACTACATTATATAATAATACTAGTATAAACCCCTTCCTGGTTTGTTTTTAGGAACTACAAGATATGCCGAGTACTCTACAAGCTGCTCGACACAGTTTGCTGCCTCGGAGAACTTGTCAAACCTAGCGTTGACCCTGGTGTTGGACTTGTTGTAGAAGTAGACCTCCTTCACGGTTCCGAACCTAGAGAGCATCTCCTCGACTTGATCCAGCTCCTGGGCTTCAGGTAGAGTAAAGGATATCAATCTATAGAATCGCATAACTAATTCTAGGCGACTCTACATTTGAAGAGAAGAAAAATAAAATTTCAAGTGACCCTCCGTTAATAAAGTAGCATACTTCATTTCTTAAAAAAAATTCTTGATTATTTTCATATATTGGTTCTCTAATACAATGACTTGCAGATTTATTCAGGCGATTAAGAATATTGTCGGAATTAATCCATTTTATGATCGAAAACGACGAATTTTTCTCAAAGTTGCTTAGATATATTTTAAAGAGTTACCGTTCGGAATAACACTCTTCAAATGAAGGGTCCTTAGAAATTACTTCTATACCGTCCCATTAAAAAGGATAGCAACACCATGCATACAAAGGTTTCAATACTCACAAATTGTTGACAAATAGAAAAATAAAGTTACTTGGAATATTTCAAGCAAAAAAATACCTCGGAATAATGTTCACAATATTTCCAGCCTCACTCCTCTGGGTTCCAGCAACGGAAACTTTCAACGCCAGATTCTCAAACTCTGTCCCGTCCAAACCCTCCAGCGCAGCTGCCGCGTCAGAAGTTTTAAAAAATTTGACAAACGCAAATCCGCGCTGGCGCACTTCCCCTTTAGCATTGGTTTTACGCGGGGCTTTGAATTCTTCAACCCTGCCGTAGGATTCTAACAATTCTCGTAGATTTGTTGGATTAAATACTGAGCCCAGGGAAATATAGAGTCGAGAGCAAGGAGGGATATCTTCCATTGTTCTCGACAAAGAGGGATAATCCTGAAATATAATGTTTAAATCTATAAAGCAAACATCTGTTTGTTTGAAACTCCGATTTGACTTAAATATTGATCGAGGGGAGGAAGGCCAGCCACAACAATTTCCCATCTGAGCCACATTCTCCTCATTTACTCGCAGAGCTACCTCGAAATTTTTTTAAAGAATATAGCCACACGTTAGGGCACAATTGAAATATTGATTTTTTTACATCAAAAAAAAAATAGTTTCAATTGATGCTTTCGAGTTTTATGTCCTTAGATATTCCTGGAGTGGAATGCCGCAAATAATTCCGAGTTTTTGTTAATTAAAGTGAAAACAAATGAATTTCTCCGGTTGGTTCCTTGGGGAAAATGATAGGCAGACGTAAGTCAAATATTTTGCTATTTATTTTATATCGTCAAGGTTAGCCATTACGGAGGCAGAAGTGATTTAAGTTTTACCTAAATAAAGTTTGACATCATGCCGAGTACTGCGGCTAGGACAGGCTTGGGGGCCGAGCGCTGCGGCCATGGCTGTAAAAATCGTTAGAATATAGTCTTTTTAATTTTAAGTTTAGAGAAGACGACATTAAATTAGTTTTGAGACTCCCATTTTTTTTAAGCATTTCCTTGGCGAGACGTTTCCATAGCACCATCATTCTCATGGGTCTGAAGTTTCCAACATGAAATAAAAATCATTGCAATAATACGTAAGTCCATATTTTATGCCCTAACGTGGCCAGACTTTTATAAATAGTTTTATCTTAAAGACTTGCATTTTAAAATACATAAAACCCTAAGGACGAGGTGGCTTGGACTAGGAAATGAGGAAAATGTGGCTCGGACGGGAAATTGATGCGACTGGCCTTCCTCCCCTCACAAGACAATCGTTCATTGAGAACGTTTCAAATGATTATTTTGCTAAAACTGTTAAAAAAATACCTGAAGTTGACTATATTCGTTAAAATTTTTCTTGAATCTTAGATAATTGAATGATTATTAAATTATCCGCCCATCTTAGGTTAATGTTATCTGAAATGTTGGGACATTAATTGACCAATTAAAAACATGGTCAAATGTGCCACTTCATTACTAATTACAGAAACAGGATATCACAAGAAGTAATTAAAACAGTTTATGTAAGGAAAGCTAAATTTTTATAAAACAAAGAATTGTTTGGATATTTCAGCAAAGTTTAGAGATGAATCGTCTGTTAAAGATTGTAAATTTATCAAAATTTTGGTTTCATTGACATTCTAAAACAAAAATACAATGTGTCCGACTGAACATGATAATTGAGGTACAAATAAAGATTGTAGTTGTAGCTTTAAAAAAATCAGATACCAAGAAGCTTTCGAAAATGTGGTCTGCATTCTTTTTAACTAAAAAATCGACGGAGATGCTGAATTTCAGAGCACATACAAAACATATCATCACGAAACATATCAAAACAAAACCTATCAAATCAATGCATATCAAAACAGAACATATCCGACTACTAAACATATCAAACCAAAACATTAAAAAAACACTTAAGTTGTATTCGAGTTGAACAAATTTTAAAACTAACGTAACTCTTCTTATACAATGTGTGAACTGTGAATAACAAAATCCGGGAATTATAAAAAAAAATCACAAATTAGTTCCATCCAGAATGTAAAAGTGAAAGCACGGAAGCAACTTTTGTTCTCTCTCAAATGGGAACAAACCTATTTTGCGTTTAGATTTTTCTAGAATTGGATTTGTTTTGTATTTTGATTTTTATGGTATTTTTTCTGTCATTATCTGAGAAATTTATTATTTGATATGTTTTCTAGGAGATATGTTTTCATTTAATATGTTTCGTTTTGATATGTTTCGTTGTGATATGTTTAGTGATGATGTTTTGTATGTGCTCCTGAATTTTAGACAATAATAATTTACAGAATGAAATCTGAACTAACTTTTGTTTGAAAGCACAAAAAAGACGGAACACGCTTTGATAATTTCAGACCTAACAGTGTAGTATTTCTTCTAAGAATGGTAAAAAAACTGTACTTTAAGAAATTATCATAGGACACTTCAGAAAGGAATGTCTATGAAACTTAGGACCTCCATCTTTGCTCAAATAACCATTACAGTTCAAACCAAAAATCAGTAAGTTGAGGTTGGATGCTTGAATGAAATTAAGAATGTGTGCTTAAATGACTGACTAGTAGAGTGTTGTAGCTAAAACGTTTTGTACAAATACTGCAGTAAGACTTCATGTTATGAGTTGACAAATGATAAAGATAATTCGACTTGTGTGTAAATTTCAGCCGGCATGCTTGACAATGAAACTTTCGTACTTGGTTCTTCCTGACGCCCTTATAAACATAATTTGATTTCGTGATCCCATTCAGTTTAGCGGTTGAAGATGAAGTGCGATTCAAATCTGCATCCATTTTTAGATCATCATTTGCTTTGAGAACATTTCCATTAGCAGAACAACTTGTGGGCACTCTATCTTTAGCCGATAGTAAATGGTCCTCCGAAAGCGATTCATTATTCTCATCTAAATTTTCGTCAACAATAAAAGATGTAATTTCGTCAACTGGCGGTTTAATAGCTACAAGCGGTGGTTCCTTGTCCTTGTGTGGTATTTCTTTGTCTTCAGAACCTTCTAGCCCTGATTCTGCAACACCTTGTTCAGAACCTTCGTTGCGTTGATCAGAAGAAACGCTAGTAGTAGTATTTTGTTTGGCCAATTTTTTCTTTTTCGTTTTGTTTGAAACCATTTTCTTCTCCATAATCTTTATCTTAGTGTGACTGGGGTTGCAAACATGCTCTTCTAAATCTATGACAGTCTTCTTTCTCCTCTTACAGGTCTTGCACTTGAAAGGGAGAGCTTCACATGCATACTCTTGGTGGTGTCTCAACTTATTGGTAGAAGTGAAACTGAACAGTTTCCGGCATTGTTCACACCATCTTCTTTGTCGAGGGTATATGACTACTCCATTACTCCTGCAAATGATAAAAAAGATAAAATCTTTATCATAAGAGATTAATAACAAGTAAATTTAACCTTACCAAATAATTCTTGTTTTTCTTGTCTTTTTGTTGATGGGACTCTTTGACTTCAAATTTGTCTCATTTGTATCAGCCAATGGTGGTATTGGTTTCTCTTCTATAAATTTAGCTTGATGTATTGCTCCGGTTGAATGCTCTAGTAGATGTGATCTAATGTCATCGATAGTTTCTCTTCGTACTTCGCACTCCTCACACTTGAACATACTCTGCTTAGGATGAGTTTTAGAGTGATCCTTTATACATTCAGAGCTCTTAAAAGTGGCACCACACAGATCACAGGAAAATCTGATTAGATGCACTTTAAGCATAATTTCAAGTGAGATTCCATGTAAAGATGACAATACCCGATTTACAATGGTACCCTTGAAACCCTAATCTGCTCAACAATGTGTAAGAAAACATCGTTTTTCTGTCTCTAAGTGTTTATTTTGTGAGTTACTCCATTGCTCCTTATAAACAAGGAAAGGGCAGTGCCCTTATCACTTGTAAATCGAGCAATGCCATCTTTACATGGGAAAGGTGACTTAAAATTAGGCTAACAGACCCTGTAAGTGTAAAAGGTTACAGAAAAATGATTTTTAAAAAATAGAGAAAGAGAAAAAAGTTTTCCTTCAGGAATTGGCCTTTTTTACTCGGATAACTACCAACTTATTAACCAAAATGTCAACATAACGTTTATTCTCAAATCGCAAAACTCTGAACGTTTGGTTGGAAATGAACTTTTTAAGCTAATTATGATTATGAAAATAAAAATAAAAAAGAGATCCAGTGGAATTGTACTTGTTCACCCTTTAAAACATTTGAAGCATAGAGTAATCTAACGAAGAGGTAAAACTTAGCTCAGACCGACCAGTTTAAACCTAGGATATCAAATTAAAGCAGTTCTCAAAAGATTGGAGGAAAATGCAACTGATATGCTGGATTCCCAAAGTAAAGCTGCGCTCGAAAAGAAACTTAAATATCTCAACATGTTCACAATATGTTGATCCTCTAATCATACTAGGGCAGGGGTCCATATAATTCCATTTCTGATCCCAAATGGGATCGGGGTTGAAAGTACAGTTAGGGACATGAAAGTACACTTTAAATGTCATTGTGAACTTTGACAAGCTTTTGTGTACGTGTACTACACTTCAGAAATGTGTACTGCATTTGGGGTGTTAAAAGATGTAAATATTAGTATTTAATATAAGAGATAAATTATAGTATACAGAAAAATAAACACTCCCTTGCAGTAAACATTCTGCAGTATGGAATTTTTTCTACAACTTGGCATTATATTTCCAATGGTTTACATAAAAACATGGCTTATTTCTGCCCCTAATATCAATTAATCAACATTTGGGATTGATCAGATGGAATTATATGGACCCATGTACTAGGGTCAAGTCTCTAACATAGATTGGTCAACTGACGTTGATTTACAAAACAAGTTTGTAAGTCGGTTAAGAGATCGGCTAAGGAAAAGCTGGTCCATTAAAGGGTGACAGTTTACTACACAGATCGGCTAAGGGGTAAAATATACATACCTGTGTTTACAAACCATATTAAGTGTCTATCTAATTATCAATGCTAATTTTTAATTATCTACAACCACCAAAAGAAATACAATCCCACTCTATTCTAGTGTACAGTGTTAGATACGTAAACATATCGTTATGTACACAACCGACCACTCGATTAGTTAATTAATAGGGAGGTCGGTTGTGTACATCTGAGGTTAGCTTTACCTCTTCGTTTTATTACTCTATAATTTGGGGCCTCATTATATAAGTAAATAGAAAGATAACAAAGAAAGAAGGAGAGAAAGATTTTACCTATAGTCTGTATGGGATGAACACTTACTACAGTGTACGACATAGGATTTCTTATATGTGAATCTTTTATCACAAAATCCACATTTATACCTTTGCTTGACAGCGCCTTCAACACAATATCAGTTTAATATCGCAAGATAGTATTTTCATACCAAATTAATGATCAACTTAATAAAATCTCGACATTTTTAATGTCTGTCCATGTCTGGAAATGTAAAAAAAGAACAAATCGACAAAATTTGTGTGATTTTTGCGAATCGTCAAGAAATTCTTATTTCAAAATTTTTATTTTAAAAACAGAACAAACCACATTTATTCGATGTGTGACAAACTATAAAATAAAATGTTAAAATAAAAAATAAGCGGAAGGAATCAAATTCGATAGAGACAAAATAAAATGAAACTGAAATTTTCCTTGAATTTGGTCTATTTGCTTCTGAGTTAGTTTCTCCAGCTGGACAACTGGTAGCATCAGTTTGTGATTATCTGGTAGATTGTACTTAATTTTAGAACTTTCTGATAGAAAGGTTTTACAACTTTCTGATACAGAGGTTTTAGATGATGTAGGGCTTACTAACGAAAGATTTTCATCGGGAGAGGATTTTTTTGAAGAAATTCTTGAAATAGTCACTTCTTTTGAAATGCAAATTAGTTGTTTTTCCGCCCAGTTGTCAGGTTCAGGTTTAGAGTCAGGATTTGTCCTTGAACTTGTGCTGTAAACATTGCTGATTTGTATCGGTGATGTTTGCAAGGAACTCAACTTTTTTACTCCAATATTTAGTTTAGTTTTCAGTTTCTTGTTGTCATAAGTTGCTCCAGACCCGGAGGAGGACAAGCTCCGTTTCCTAACCCTGTTCATGTAGAAGTTTGCCAAGTTGTATTTGAACTCGTCGTTCTTCTTCATCTTCTCCTTCTGCTCTGGGGTTATACTCTTCTCACAGTTAGTTAGCTGATGGATCTTCTTGTTCGCTAAATCAAATTAAATAACGTAAAATCATGTCGATTCATGTCAAATCATGTCAAATCATGTCAAATCATGTCAAATTATGCCAAATTATGTCAAATCATGTCAAATCATGTCAATTCATGTCAAATCATGTCAAATCACGTCAAATCACGTCAAATCATGTCGAATTATGTCGAATTATATGGGTGCTATTTAGTTTGAACTACTGCTTTTGAACTATTGACATTTTGAACTATTTGTCGTTTGATCTATTGCACGTGGTACCACGTGTAGTAGTTCAAACGACCAATAGTTCAAACTATTTTTTGCTCATTTGAACTATTAATAAAATAGTTAACAATTGAGTCGAAAAATATATAGTTTAAATGAGCAAACAGTGTTGAGTGCATTGTTGTGGAAAGCTTCTTTCTGATTCATCTGAGACATATAAAACTTTTTAAAGATCTGTAAATCCTGAGTTTGAGCGCAAATTCAACGTTTGAAACTCCTACTTTGAAGGTGAATACGTTTTCAGGATTGTTTTTTTTTTAATTATTAAATAACGGCGAAAAATGAATTAAAAATCAAACAGTAATCTGATTATATAGTTGGGATCGAACATATTTCTCAAATTGAAATTTGTCAATTAATCAATGCTAGAATCATTTATTTCGTTTTTATCCCTATGTTGAATTTCTTATTTTCTTTGAATTTATTCGTAGATTTCTTCAAATTCTTCAATGTCGTCTTTTCAATAATAATTCAAGAAAATCTGCAGAAAATGTTTGTGAATAATGCGAACTAGAATAATGAGAAAATAGAAACAAATAATTGAACAAGAATACTTATTTTCGATGATAAGATTAATTTTTATTTTCTCAACAGGTTCCAAACAACTTAATAGTTTACTACAGAGTTTTGTTTACTTTTTATCTTTGTTATTTAATAATTGAAGAAAAAAAAATAATTCTGAAAACGTATCCACCCCCAAAGTAGAAGTTTTGAACGTCGAATTTGCGCTCAAACTTAGGATTTGGATCTTTTAAAAGTTTGATATGTCTCAAATGAATCTGAAAGAAGTTTTCCACAACACTGCATACTCAGTTCAACTACTTTACATAGCTGGTCACTCCCTTTAAAATGATTTTATGCAAGTAATTATGAAAATTAATTCTTGGCTTGTGTTGCGGAAGATTCACTCGCTCTAACTCGTGTACTATAAAGCATAAGGATCGCTAGGGTTTATCATAACAATAACGAAGATTGTATTGAAACAGGTTTATAATCCGTTTGAGCTTTTACAAATTGTATTGTAAACCGAAGCTTGAGATAGATAGATTTATAACTACCTGGACAACCGAAGTGTTGACTGCAGTGATTGCATGAATAAATCTTTGAAACCCAGCTTTCCATCCTAAGCAAGCCATATTAGAGATTCATTGCGAAAACCAAGTTAGGGATTCATATAACCAAACCAAATCAGGGATCAACAAAAAATCAAGCTTAATTAGGGTACTATAAAGACTAACCAAAATAGGGAATCCAATCAACAAACCAAATTATGGATCTAAAAAAACAGGCTATATTAACAAACCAAATTATGGATCTGAAAAAATCAGGCTATATTAACAAACCAAATTATGGATCTATAAAAACTACTCACATTTGGAATCTACAAAAACAACTTCAATTTTGATTCTAAAAAACTACCCAAATTTATTAAATCTACAAAAAAGCATAAGTAGGGATCAACAAAACAAAACCAAATCAGGGATTGTAAAGCAGACCAAATTAGGGATCCACACAAGCAAAACAAATAAGGCATCCACAAAACCCGCCCAAATAAGGGAGCATAAGATATTAAAACACGGAATAAAAAATCGAAAGATGACCAAACAAATGAATGATAAGCTCTTACTTTGATTTGTGTTTTTTTATATGAAACATGAAATCTCCAACTGTCTGATATCCAACCCTACACTCGTCACAGTTGAAGGATTTTCGCCAGTCCCCAGCTACCCTCTCTTCTTCAGTTCTCCCGGAGCTAGGGTGAGATAAGTCCCCGGATATTGGTTCAATAACCTAAGAAATTTAATCTGAGCATACTTTAGAAATTAAATACCCTTAATGCCGATCACTTAATCTGAATATCCACTGTGGACAATTTTGATATTGGCTTAATCCCCTCTTTTCCCCTCTTTTGGGATATTCCTACAGGATTCGACCGATGAGAAATCTCTCGTTAAATGGCGCGCAAAATTTCAAATTTCCCGGCTTTTGATACACCACTCTTATTTGTTGAATTTTATACACTTTGCTGGATACAAACTAATTCAAATTAATTTTGAGATTAATTAAATGAAGTGATCAAGCATTGATCTCAATATCCAGAAATCTCAAGTTTTCAGCTCAGAGGTCAGAACTTTTGTTTATCTCCTCAGGAGTCACTAATCCGCATCTTTTGTGGTTTACTAAACTCACTCAATTTATAACTCGATGAGACAGCTATTTCATACAGGGCCGAGTTTAGGTTTTAAGTAGCGAGCTTATTCCCTCCGCTCATACAAAAGGGTTGCAAATCAAATCGACACCAATGAAAAGATACAAGAAAAATTTAAAATACTTACGAGTTATCAGTTCCTGTTCATACTCTTTTAGATTTTGCAAGAAAGGAAACTTACCTTGTGGTTCCGTGACACGTGAAAATCCAGAAGAAGTAAGCTCAAAAACTTGTGGCAGGTTGAACAATAGAACTTCTCAGGGTTAGAGTGGTTTTCAAAATGCTCCTCTAAAAGAATAATCTTCTAAGGCTAGGATTTAAATCGAAGAGGGGGGAGGGGGTTACAAGCTTTATTCAAATGCACTTGTTTTAGCCGTAAATATAATATAGTACTTGTTTTTGGCCGTAAATATAATGTAGTACTTGTTTTAGCCGTAAATATAATGTAGTACTTGTTTTAGCCGTAAATATAATATAGTATTTGTTTTAGCCGTAAATATAATATAGTACTTGTTTTAGCCGTAAATATAATATAGTTTTTGTTTTAGCCGTAAATATAATATAGCACTTGTTTTGGCCGTAAATATAATATAGTACTTGTTTTTGGCCGTAAATATAATGTAGTACTTGTTTTAGCCGTAAATATAATATAGTACTTGTTTTTGGCCGTAAATATAATATAGTACTTGTTTTAGCCGTAAATATAATATAGTACTTGTTTTAGCCGTAAATATAATGTAGTACTTGTTTTAGCCGTAAATATAATATAGTATTTGTTTTAGCCGTAATGATTACTTAGCGGAAAAATAGCTTGCAACGTTTGGATCACTATGTATTACCTATTTATTGGAAAAAGTGACTTCAGATTTACAAAAACTGCCTAAGTCGTGAGGTACAGTCATAATTTGTGGCCGAATTTAAAGAATTTGAGCGGTAGTTTAAATTTAAGCCGCGGCTTAAATATGGTTGGTTCTACTTAAAACTGTACTAAAGTTTCAAGATTTAAGCCGGCGCTTAATTTAAACAGGGTTTTGGCAGATTTAAACCGCGGCTCAAATTCTTTAAATTGAATCTCAGGATGTTAAAAAAAGATCTCATTAAGAGTAAAATTATTAATGAACTATAAAACATTTCATTTCTTACCTAAACATTTGTTTGTTTCAAGCTGATGTCTACAGACGGTGCACTGAGTATCCGTCAAACTATACAAGTTTTTAAATCTAGTTTCAACAATTTGATCAGCTTCCGGGTTCCAATCTACAGGATCATCCAGGTCGGAGTTATCCGAGTAGTTTGGATTCAAGGTCGGAAGACCAGTCTTCCAAACCTCTTTCTTGGGAGGAGATTTCGGAGGCGGGGTTGGGATGATTAGACTTTCGTTGGTATCAACCCCAACCCTTTCCAGCTGAACCACACACTTGGATATGTTTGTAAGCAGTTTTTTCTTTAACAGTTCCTCCGATTTAGGCTTTTTCTTAAACGGTCGGCCCCGCTTTTTTATAGAAAGAGGTTTATCATTTTTCCCATAGATCTCTTTTTCCGGACTAATTAAACTTTGGACAGGTTTGAAAATCTTTTCTGATGAGTAGTGTTTTGAATGTTGTGCATATGTTTTGCAAAGTGTATTATCGGAACCTCTGCTTGGCGGAGAGGCATTCTCCAGCAATAACTCTGCCATAGAACTCTCTGTAGAGGGAAGAATTACAGAGGTTGCACTATCAGAGTAGGATGACAGACCGCTGTCAAGGTGTAGATCTCTGGGTGTAAAAATTAAGTTGGATCCGGGCCCAGGACTGGACCCGGAGCTGGATCCAGGACCCGGCCAACAAACTTCATCATTCGTTACATCAAGATTTATTTCTTCCTAAAAACCATAACGTCATCATGATAGAATATGCTTTAGAGAGTACCGCAAAGGACTATTATGCTATATTTTGACTTAACAATAATACAGACAGAATAATTAATCGACAATTTCCTTTATGAATTAATAAATGAAAACCAATCATGTCTCCTTGAGAATTCATAATTTCTTTCACATCGTCTAATAATACTTGACTATACCCCCCCCCTTATTTTAGTTCTGTTTAATAAAAACTACCATCTTATCCCTTTTATTAACCAATGTTTTTCATTAACGAATTCTTTATCGTTTGTAATAAATTTGTTAACCAACTTATTTATATTATCCTCCATAAAATCGTGTGGTTCCGAAATTAACGAATTAAGCAATATGGCGACGGGGTATTTTTGACTGCAAGAACGGAATTAATGTCATAAAGAATCTTGACTAACCTTAATTTGAATGTTATCCTGGTAGACCTGACTAGTGTTTAAACTCGTGTTTAAGCTCCGAGTTGTAACAATTAGGTCATCTGAGTTGAATATATCAATCTGAAGGAGTTTCAGGATCATCTTTATACTCTTGGCGTTCTCCTTACTCCCTTCAACCTCACCATACAACAGCAGAGCATTTAGTAAACAAACCTGAGGAGAAAAGATCAAATGGGTTGAAAATTTATAAAAAGTCGAGACATAAACAAAACTTTATTTTAGCCCAATTGACTTGCTGTTAGGGTAAAATAAGTTTCATCAAAAGAAAAGTTTTTATTGGTTAAAAATTGTGCAAATATACTAATCTTTGTATTTAGCATTGCCAGTCCTTTCTAAAATAAATGATGATCATAAATCAAAATCAGAATTCGTAATATTCCTTGATATATTCTTAATTCTAATTAGATATTACATTAATAATATAAGTTAAAAACTACCTCTAGTTGTGTTGCATCAGGTAACGAGATCTGTATACTGGAGTCCAACACTATATAGTTCCCTACTCAATCCATCAATCAAGTTTTCATCATACAGGGTTATATACAAAGGATAAGACTACAGAGACGACCGTACGAAATTCATACTGTCCGTTTCCTTGCATTCTTGTTTCTTTATTTGCTAAATCAATGCATTGAATGGCATTAAAAAAGACTATATTTTAATTATCTTTGTAGTCTCGTCTTTTGTGGGTAACCCTGTAGAAAGCCTAAAAATTAAGAAAGAATAGTACATCATGGATATTCTGTAAGATTGTCATAATTTTAATCCAGCCTCCAATTAAAGAGGGAAAAGCCCGAATCACAAATGTACCATTTAAACCTTTAATCTTTGATTTACAGGTTCATAGGATGCTTCAAGCCCCACTTTTCTAGCAACAATTTTAGCATTTAAAAATGTTACTAGAAAATAGAGTAAAATGCAAGAAGCATTATGTAAATATCTGTGTATTTTTTAATATTGTTTCTACATAGATTTTACGTAGATTTGTAACATTTTTGGTTCAATAAAAGTTTGAAAGAGAGAGAGAAAAGGAGCTATTTCTCAGCGGACATACCACTTTATAAATGTCAATTTAGAATACGTTTTCATTCCCTTTAATTTACATGATAAAAGCAAAAAACAATATCAGTTTTTAACCCTTTTAAACATCTGTTTCTTTGAAGTTTTTACAAAAAAAGCACGTTTTGAATGAATTTAATTAGTGAAGATGGATGGATTCCTGTGGATTTAAACTGTGTCTCTGAGATGATGTTCTTCATATATTTACTGGAGGCTGATAGTAAACTTCCAGACAGAAGGCATACACCATCTAGGTTTAACATTATGATATATATTTACTGGAGGCTGCTGATAGTAAACTTCCAGACAGAAGGCATACACCATCTAGGTTTAACATTATGATATATATTTACTGGAGGCTAATAGTAAACTTCAAGAGAGAAGGCATACACCATCTAGGTTTAACATAATGATATATATTTACTGGAGGTGGATAGTAAACTTCAAGACAGAAGGCATACTCCATCTAGGTTTAACATTGATATATATTTACTGGAGGCTGATAGTAAACTTCCAGACAGAAGGCATACTCCATCTAGGTTTAACATAATGATATATAGTTACTGAAGGCTGATAGTAAACTTCCAGACAGAAGGCATACTCCATCTAGGTTTAACATAATAATATATATTTACTGGAGGCTGATAGTAAACTTCAAGACAGAAGGCATACACCATCCAGGTTTAACTTTTTGATAAATATTTACTGGAGGCTGATAGTAATCTTCAAGACAGAAGGCATACACCATGCAGGTTTAACATCATGTCATGCTACAAACAGAGCCCATTGAGGATAAGTGGGGGGAAGGGGTATTTCACAAATAAGTCGGCTTTGAAAAATTGGGCTGTTAACTTGTGCAATTTGTGAGAGAGAGGGTTGAAAGACATGTGAGTACTGAGTATTCATAAAACTCATTTACCCTGCAGAATTATGAAGTTATTTCTTTTACCGCCCTTTTGACCTACAATTCAGACCTATGATTCCCCTAACATTGAGACGTTAAGTTACTTTACATCCCTTGTGACAATTATGTAAAGAAAAAACCACCCGCTCTGTAGAGTTTTTGGAAAATTCTGTCATTTTCATCAAAAACGCTAAATATAACAATTCCCTCGCTGGGCTCTGGATGTTTTGAAAGAACAATTGGTCTTGGGAACCCTTGAAGTAAAATTCCCTTAACTTCCGTGGAAGTAGTTGTTATTTTTATTTTATTTATAATCAAAAGACAACCAACCCGTCATTCAATGAGATTTTAAATAATGATAATAAAGTTCAATTACCTGAACAGTGCACAATTATGTCTCCTTGAGAATTCATCAGTTCTTTCACATCGTCCAAAAATACTGGAATATCAAAATAATTAATGAGAAACAGGGAGCACCGGCGCA
Organism: Eurytemora carolleeae; assembly: GCF_000591075.1. NCBI lineage: Eukaryota > Metazoa > Arthropoda > Copepoda > Calanoida > Temoridae > Eurytemora > Eurytemora carolleeae. Next base: position 546,228 of record NW_019396185.1, read on the forward strand.
AATGGGAGGTTATGGTTCACAATGGCAGTTTAGAGAGGAGTATTATAAAATGTTTTCACGATTTGGACTGCTATATAAGACCGAAGACTTCCTCTTTAAAACAAACGAGGAAGAATTAATCTGGAGGGTTGTCTTTAATGCTCGATTTTTAAAAATAATTTAATAATAATGTCAAATGAACTCTGAGATGAAAACTTTAGAATGAGATTTCCTTAATCCCGATTACTTAATCTGAGTATCCATTGGACACACTTTTGATTTTCTTCTTAAACCGTTCTTTCTTGGATATAGTAGAGAAAAATCAAAAACCTTTTTTTAATTAGAGAGTTCCTCCCGTTTCTGCATATAAATCTTAAATGGCGCGCAAAATTTCAAATTTATCGGCTTCATATACGCGACTCTGATTGGTTGAATTTTATACACTTTTCAGGATTCAAGTACAAGATTCGGTTAGTCTCGATATTAAGAAAAAGGGAGGATCAAGCATTAATCTCAATATCCACCATTCTAAAGTTTTCAGCTGAAATTATGAAAATACCTTGGTTAGGAATTTCTGCCACTGGATGATAAAATCTGTGAAATTTCATTTTAGTTCTGCAAACAGTTTTTAGTTTATATAAACAATAGAACCACAATTCATTTGTATCTTCTATACAAAACATGTAGATAATTACAATAATAATAATAATCCGATTTCTAGACTGTATGGAGGTCTACAGCGTACATTACACTGTCTGGTTGTGTACCACTTTACAAATGTACACTGCGAGCTGGGTCAAGGACTCCTTTGCTGGAGTAAAGAAAGAAAAGGTTGGATTCAACTCTTATTAGCAGATTTCCTAGATCCACTCAAACCTAGAAAGTTTAATATCTTATTATAAATAATAAAAAAAATACAAGATTAACCATCATTACGTAAAAAATCAAGACCGAGCCCCCATCAGAAATAACCGCCACAGGACAGATATTATCTGTTTGTTATTGTAATGGGTATTATGTTATTGTAATGGGTATTATTAAGTGCGAAAAAGCTTGTCTGGATTTTTATTTTTTCTAGTTTCTTTACGATCAAAATAAAATTATTTTCACACCGAACGTTTTTCGCACGCATGATACCCATTTCAATAACATATGTAGTTTTATTCAGTTTTACTCAAATCATTTAAAAGCAGGTCGATAAAGTTACTTCAACACCCTGTTGTAGGGTGATTAAATAACTTTATCACCCTACAAAAAGACAAATTAGGTATGAAATTTGAAATTTTAATAGCAGGGTGAAAAAGTTACTTTCATCACTAATTGGTGGAGGAAAAAAGTTTTGTGTAAACAAATTCTAAAAGAGAAAAATACTATTAAAAACTTAATTAAAAATCTATTAAAAGACTGACCTAAAGAAATCATCAAAGCTTCCGGATTAGGATCCCGTCCGCGAAGTTCACGGAATATTTCAACCATTGGGGCGGAACTTCCGGCGGAGAGAAGAGTTCTAGTTATTCGCCTTGAAACTTTACTAATTGCCTCCTTGTCCTCCCAACCTGACTCCCAATAGGCGGAGAATACGTCCGCCGCCAACATTCGGCTCCACAGATGACTATAATATCCAGCAGCCAAGTTTCCTAATACAGAGGGAAAAATTTAGAACATAATTCGCAATCATCTAAATTGATAAATAGAAGTTAAATGAAGATTTCAAACTAAAGTTGAAAATTTTGATCAGGGAGTTTACAATAAATTATGCCTTCAGCTAGACCTTTAAAGGACGGTTAAGACGCACTAATTGGTTGAATAAATTTCTATCTGTTGCAACTAATCTAAATCCCTCCCCCTTTTCTTCTTCTTCGGGTACTTTTTGTTCAATTTTCAAGTTGGTGTTTAGCCATAGGCAAGGTATTGGAAATTATCTCGAAATATATGCCATCAACCACGCAATCGAAAAACGATTTACTATAAAAAGATTTAATAAATTTGAGACGGTTCAACCACGTTATATCTTGAATCAGTGATAAAGGATTTTTCCACGTCCTATAAATGTTAACTCCACGGATGCACTACAGATAAGTAGTTGAATCGACCGTAGGTAGTTCAACGACCTATCTCAAATTCGATAAATTAATCAATCACCTGTTAAGATATCCTCAAAGTAAAGTGGGAAACAATCCTCCCTCTCCCTGGCTAGCACCAGGTACTGAGGGGTTAGTCGGTCAACCAGAGCCTGAAATATCAAGTATTATCGGGACATATCCTCCATGTCTGATTCACACCAGTATCTCAAGAAGCATTAAACATGGCTTGATTTAATTACTCAATAATGTTCAATCAAATCAAAGAAAGGCTGTGAAAAGTAAGCTTTTTTACTGTCGATAATTTCTTGAGATGGTGCCTTTATTCAAAACAATTTTTACGGATTTTGTAGCTAGCCATTTTCGTTTTTGCGTGGTACGATAAAGGAATAAATCAATGAGAAACATGTGTTGCATAATGCATAATGCATACCACCTTATATTGATAAACCAACTACCTGATATTGTTCATTTTCAAAATCCTCGGAGTAGAAACTGATATCAAACGCAGCCTAAACATTATATTTTCAGTAAATTCTTGCTTTGATAAAAATTAAATTGTTTGTGTTGATCAAACCTTAAAAGACCAGGTCAACCCAGGTCAACCCAGGTCAAACCAGATCAAACCAGATCAAACCAGATCAAACCAGATCAACCCAGATCAACTCAGATCAACCCAGGTCAAACCAGATCAAACCAGATCAAACCAGATCAAACCAGATCAAACCATATCAAACCAGATCAATCCAGATCAAACCAGATCAAGCCAGACAAAACAAAATCAAACAAGATCAAACAATATCAAAAAAGATCTAACCACAACAAAATCAAATCAAATCATGTCAAATATAAATTCAAACACGAAACAATCCTTCTAACCTTAAAAAGTTCATGTGAAGTAGCGTATCCTGACATATGCTTCTTAGCCTGGATCTGGTTTTCAACTTGAACAGGACTTAGTTCCTCACCTAATGAGATATTATATGTTAGTCTGGCATTTTTATTGTTTTTACATAAAACGTTGGAAAAAAATTAAAACTTAAACATAAGAGGATTATAAGAGGCTTTTAGGGCGTTCGCGCCCATCTTCTATTTAAATTGTGAACATGTTCTTTTTGTTAACATTTTAAAACAAAGAAGAAAAAAATTTCGCGGATATAAAAAAAAATTCGCGGATTTTCAAGAATTTAAATTTTTTACAAAATTAAAAACCTTTAAAACACATTTTTTATCATTCGTAAGCCTTCCCTGTGGTTACGTGATGTCCCACAAAAATTTGGGCCGATCGGTTCAGCCGTTTTGACGTTTATTGGTGTTATTTTAGGCCCCTGGCTAGTGCCGCCCCTGGCCGCTAGGGGGTTACAAATCCTTGTACGTGGCAAGACGAGATCAGCTGACTTAGCAGGGGACTAGCTAGAGAGGATGGGACGGTTACCTGTATACCAGTGTCTAGCTAGAGATACTAGCAAAAAATGGGACGGATACCTGTGGACCAGTGTCTAGAGATACTAGCTAGGAAGGATGGGACGGAAACCTGTAGACCAGTGTCTAGAGATACTAGCTAGCGAAGATGGGACGGAAACCAGTAGACCAGTGTCTAGAGATACTAGCTAGAGAGGATGGGACGGTTACCTGTATACCAGTGTCTAGCTAGAGATACTAGCAAAATGTGGGACGGATACCTGTGGACCAGTGTCTAGAGATACTAGTAAGGAAGAATGGGACGGATACCTGTAGACCAGTGCAGTGTCTAGAGATACTAGCTAGGAAGGATGGGACTGATACCTGTGGACCAGTGTTTAGAGACACTAGTAAGGAAGGATGGGACGGATAACCAATGAGTCATGAGCTCCGGGACAAGGTTTAATGCGTCCCACTCTACTCCAGTCCGACCAGATGTCTCGGCCCATTTCCTGAAACACAAGCAAATAAAGAATAAAAGAGGAATGAAGGAATTAATTTCTCTAAAATAAAAAAAATTCAGATTTTTACATAATTAAGAAAATGTACATGAGGCAGAATAATCTGTACTTATGGAGACTTTGGGTGAAATTTCAAATTAAGCGAGTTGAATTCTGACAGTTTCTTTCACTGCCTCTGCAGCATAAATCCTCAAGTCACTTATATGAAAAATTTACAATTTGAAGAGTCAATTTTCAGCCAGAAAAAAAATGTCTCATTTATCTTTGATTAGGCAAAGGTTGAAAAGTTGTCATTTCTATACGGACAGGGAACAGGGGGACAGGGGACAGGGGACAGGAGGACAGGGGACAGGGGACAAACGTATTTAATAGACATTTGAAATTTCGGTCTTCAGTTCCTTTAAGACACAATGAAAATTATACGGATTGCCAAGGGCGTATACAGAAATAAATCTAGGGGGTCAAATAATATACGCCCCCCTAGAATTTATAGCTAGGACGGGGGCACTGCCCCCTTGCCCCCCTGTATACGCCCTTGCGGATTGGTGTTCTGAAAAAATACATTAAATAAAATACATTATCTGGTGCTTACTTGGTTGCTGATAAATGGACTAGAGATTTTCCAATTTGTCTGAGTAATTCCTCAACCTCATTAAAGGATAGAAGGCTAGGTTTACCATATCCAGGAGCACCTAGAGCCATCACAATACATCCAACAGGGGTACTTCCAGCTACACCGGAGCTTGTTCTAAAACAAAACCAGTTTACAATTTGGATATTGTACACTTAAAAAAAAAAATTCACAAAGTTCTAAGTTTACTAACGTCAATGTTTTCTAAAATACAATGTGTTGCTTATTATTAATAATTAAAGATTATTTGACAGAAAACAATGACTTAAGTCTGCTAGGATTCTTTTCCCAATGTGTAAACATATTCATGGACTTTTATTGCTCATTTTGGAGAAAATTAATTACGTTATACCTCCCTGATCAGGGGATTCATATATTTCTTTTTACATGACGATTCTAGTAACAGGATGATAATGCATGCTAATCCTTGAGTTCTGAATTATTGAATTATTTGAACGCACGGCTCACCTTAATGGTACATACCATCCTCTATCTCCTCCTTGATATCCTTTGTCATCCCTAATATAGGGGTCCAGGTAACAGTGGCCCTATTAAATGGAAGTTCATGGATGTAATTTGTTAGAAAAAGGGGGAATGATTTTTTAAGATCTGAGAAAAAAAACTAAAAATTGGAGATCAATAGGTGAATTTATTCATTTTTTTTACAATTTTCCCCTAAAACTCGTTTATCAATTCAGCGAAAAATACCCTAGAAAATTACCCAACTTCAGGGGGGGGATGTCTTTTCAAGAAAATATACGCCCCTGTGCAGTATAATTTATTATTATCATCTTTGTGTATAATTGCAACTCACATGACCCAAGGGAAGGTTTATGATGGATGATCAGAAATTGAAAAATTTGCCTTATTCGATTTTTCAATCCACGAGACAAATCTTTAAAAGGGCAACAATTAAATGTTAAAATCGAAGATCGGCGCGAAGCATCCAGGACCCCTTGGCATAGTAAAAATGTTTACCTTGAAGTTTCCTTGATTATCTGTGACCCTGTAAATAGAAACCTCCTCAGACCAGGGTTTCTCAGCTCCCTGGACACATAAATATTTACTTGGCTAATCCCTTGAAATTTCTTGTCTTAAATAAAAAAACAGATTTAAGTATTTTTTTAATGTACACATTTGGTAGGGTACAGGACGGTCGAAAGGCTGGTTGATGTTTTTAAAAATCAAGAATTCATCATAACTAATTTTCTAACGTTTTTCATTCAAGAGTAAACCCATAAACCAACGAGTGAGAGAAATACTAATTGATTTACAGAGAAATGAAAACGATGCATATAGTCGCTCTTTCAATCCTTGTCTATAAAAATATATCTCCACCTGTGGTTTCACCAGGGTAAAGACCAGATTGTAATGCTCCTTGAGCAGAATAAAGATAGTCTCTAGGACGTGTGGGAGAGGGAAAAACTCTCTCATCGCCTCTTCCTCGATATTGAACAGGGTTCGGATCTGTTTTCTCTTAAAGAACTCGACGTCGAACTCCTTAATACTGTCCTCGAACCCTCGAGTCTCTGCATACTCCTTGAAAAAATATATTGCTTTAAAATATTTTTTTAAATTACATTTTTTTTAAAGTTTGTTTGACTAGATTGAATAATGATAAATCAGAAGTGTTTTGCCAATCTCTCAGTTGTCAGAGGAAGTGAGATTTATAAATTAGATATTTTCAAACTTTTAGAAAATTTTAATTGGATCCAAGGTATCCGCATCCCGCAATAAAATAGTTTTAAACCTGCAGCGCGGCAAGTTCAATTTCTTGCGCAGTCTTTGCTCGTGGCGCCATGCTCGCAATCATAGAGGTCACGTTCTCAACCTTTCCGGCCATCTTAGTTGCCATAGACATGTCAGCATAGGTTCTATATCCTGGATTTAATATCATTATTATTAAGATTATTGAAGAGATTGAGGAAAAAAACTCATTTGTTTTTAATCCTGGGATCAATCCATTTTTATTAAAAAATTTCCTGAATCATCGAAACGAAGTGATCACCTTAATCTCCTTTCTGGGCAATATTCCATGAATTTCCGATGAACATAAGGATGCAATGTAACGGACCAGGGACCACGGGCAGGCTGGCTAGAGTCAGCTGCCATAGCTCTGATCATTAAACAAGACCACTCAATTTTTAGGTTGACAAATCGGTCCACAAAATGAAACAATAAACCCATAAGAAAAATGAAAATCATGAATAAAGGTTGAAAAAATAAAGTGATACAAAATGAGTAAATCAATAAACTAGGTCCCTCATTTTGTTGGAAAATGGAAAACTTAATGAAATGAGGAGACTTTAATTTTGAACATTTTTGAAACTTGACAAACCAAGATTTATTTCAGCCAAAAGAGGGGGCGGGGGGTTATGAACTATGGACCACTCACTCGACCCTCTTGACAGGAAAGATGAATTATCTTTTGAAAAAAACAGGGGTAAATTTAAAAAGAAAGAATGGTAGAAAAATATAAAAAAATAATTCTAAAAATTATTCTAAACCTATTAATGGTTTGTGTTCCTGAGCAGATCAACAGGGAATTCTCTGACAATGGTTGGATCTCGGATAATATGACGAAACCTCTGAGTACTTGTTGTTATCTTAAACCTAAAACAAAAAATTAAGAATTCAATTTAAATAATCCAACAAACATAATACCACCTCTTCCAAGAAACACTGTCAAGGTAATTTGAGATGACCCCCCACCCCATCCCCCACTATTGAATCATAACAGTACCCTTTACACCTTTCTTAAAGCTATACACAAGGTATGGACTCTAGGCTGCTATCTGGACGATGGTGCGTGGTGCCCTGAAGGCAGTCTGGGGTTTCCACTTTGGGTTCCCTTTCAGATTTAAACTTGATTGATTGATCGTGGTTTATCTTTCTTAAACCGTGCCGCTATTCTTATTCAATTTTTGTATCTGCTGTATAGATCCTCAAATCACTATAAAATAAGATCCCGCAGTTGAAACTAAATTTTAGAAAAATAAGAATAACTTGATAACACGAAGGTTTAAAGTGTATGCTTGTGAATCCGCCTCTTTAAGCTAGCCCCCTCCCATAGATATAGGTACCTGTGATCTCTCTGTGCCTCGGACAGTCTTTTCATCCAGTTTGAATTTAGTTCAAGATACTTTTTCTCCGGTAGTTCGTATCCTTAATATAGGTACCTGTGATCTCTCTGTGCCTCGGACAGTCTTTTCATCCAGTTTGAATTTAGTTCAAGATACTTTTTCTCCGGTAGCTCGTATCCTTGATTCTTGTACTCTAACTGGTACCTGGAGAATAGTTTGATTAACAGTCTACACGCTAATAGGAACAGATAACTTGTCTCAAACTATAATTGTCTTTCTCGTTATCTTCGAAATATGTTTTTTTAAACCTTTGATATACAATTTGAATATATGCAATAATGCTGCAACGATATAAGGATTAGAAGGAGTATAAGGATAGGGTTCTGCGCTGGGAACTTTTGTTTTGTGGATATCGTGACCAATCCTAGACTCAATCTTTTGTTCATCTGCAGATTAATCTAATCTTTATTCTGTATCCCGCATGATAATCGTACCCTGGAGGAATTAGTGAAATGAGGAAATTAAGCATTGATACCCAAATTAAAAATCCCCGCCGTGGATATCGAGATCAAGGGATCGGGATTATGAGTATCAAAAAAGTTCCCAGCTCTGCTCTCTCATCTCACCTTTGAAGAAGTATCTTCTCTTCTCCCTCTACATTCTTCACATCCTCACTCGTGATCAAGTTGTAAATGTCTCTGGAGTCATACCGGGATAGGAAGGCTCGCTCTGCGCGTTTGTTCAGCTAAAGAAAAAGAAACAAATAAAAAATCAGATATATTTTTCCGAAAAAAAAATAAACGCAATTTCAATTTGCAATCTTAGATATTTTTGCCAACAAATCTATTTACTAAACCGAAAAAAAAATACTTTTTTGCAGAATATTTTTCTTTAAAGGAAAATACCGTATCAAATCAAATCATCAGGTTATATTTTTTTAATGATTTAAGATCTTTCAGAAAGAAGGTTTTCCTAAAAAATTTAAATTAGAGTGAAAACCCAAGCAAGGTTGGAATGGTTGAACGATACCAAACTTTTGGGAAAAAAACTTAAATCAGAAAAAAATGTAAAAAATAATTAATGTTAAATACCGAAGTGAACCTATCCATGTCTAAACTATCAGTGACGATATTTATGAGGTTTACAGAGTTCCAAACACTCTCTAGTTCTACTCTAGACTCCTCCAACCCTCTCAACAGCTTCTCCCAATCCTAGAAAATCCATCAATCAATACATTTTCAACCAATCAATAAATAATCAGCGCATTTATAGACAATTTATCAATACATTTTTAGACAATCCACAAATTCATCAACACATTTTCGAGCAATTAATAAAAACAATCGATTAATCCACACATTTACAACTAAGTAATCAAAATATGTTCAATCAATCATTTACACTTACAATTATCTATTTAAAATCAATTAATCGATAAATTTTCAATCAATTTATCAATACAAGTTCAATCAATCAATCTCTACAATTTAAATCTATCGATCCGAACCTTTGCAATCAATTAATACAGCTCTTTTAAATCAATCAATAAAAGTATTTGCAATCAATTAATATTAACCTTGCAAGCAATCGATTAAAAACCTTTGCAACCAATAAATACGAATACGTAACAAAACATTTATTTATCTAAAATTCGGTGATGGTGATGGACCAAACCTCATTTATTTATCAATCCTAACCTATTGAAATAACTAATCAAACAATCAGTCAATCAATTAATATATTTACATTCCATTTACGATCAAAGCATTTTCAATCAACTAATCCATATATTTAACAAAAATTAATCCAATTTCTTAACTTCCTTCTAAAAAATCAAAAATTAATAATCGGCATGATTTTTTAAATAACTCACTTGAGCATGCTTCATACTTATTCGATTCATTTGATTTGACATTTGATTACATGGTTCAGGGTTCTACAAAGAAGTATTATCATATTCTCAGTAAATTATTAAGGAGCGTTTACCTTTTCTCCAGCTTTGACTTGTTCCTCCATCCTGCAGACCGTGCTCTCGTAGGTCATTAAAGCCTTCCCTAGCCCGTAGTAGCAGTTCGCCTCACTCACTGAACCCAGCGCTGGTAACTCATTCTAATACAGCAATTGTCAAGACTCAGAGGTTTACTATTTCCAAAAGGCAGAGGGGGAGAGGGGGTGATAAATTTTAACTATAAATGATTAATTATTCCCTATTTCGATAATTCCTACCCAAATTCATTTATTTCTCCCCAGAAAATGTAAAAACTTTCTTTAAAAATTTAAAAATATGTTTTCTCATGTAAACGGACAAGTAACCAAGTGACCCTCCATTTATAGAGCCAAGACCTATTTACAAAGGAACTCTTTGTACCTTTATCTGAGAACATTGAACAAAACGTCGATTTTCTTTAAAATTTATTGTTGAATTTTTACTTTTTCTTTCGTCGTTATTGCTGCAAAAATCCAAAAGTTTCTGAATCAGAGAACCTCCAAAATAAAAAAAATCCCCCTTGTAACCAAAAAAACTATTGTGTAAACTATAAATGGAGGGTCATTTGAAATAACACCTCTAGTCTCTTAAAGAAGAATGAATGCTGTTTAATCGAATATCGAATTATACAATCTCGGTTTGAGATGTTTGTAGATGTTTGTTACCTTGATTGTTTTCAGTAGCGGATTGGTTTCACCGGTATCTGGTGGCAACTCAGGAAGAAGGATAACCCTGGTAAAAATCATTATTTATCAAGGGAAAAAAGTGAGTATAACAGTTTTATTTTTTTAATGAAATGATGACCCCCCCACAGCAGGAAAGGGGTTAAAACTGATTCAAGCTGGTAAACTGGTCAACTTATCAATTTATCAACTTATCAACTATCAACTCACTGCACATTTCTTATTGGTAGACTTTCTAATGAATGTTCCGAACTTCAAAAACGAAGTATCAAAATATTTCGGAGTATGTCAATTTTCCTTTGCTGTGTATTAGTCCTGGTTTGTATTCTCCAGGTCTAGTTTACCTGTGTTATGTATTGGTCCTGGTTTGTATTCTCCAGGTTTAGTTTACCTGTGTTATGTATTGGACTGGTTTGTATTCTCCAAGTCTAGTTTGTATTCTCCAAGTCTAGTTTACCTGTGTTGTGTATTGGTTCTGGTTTGTATTCTCCAAGTCTAGTTTACCTGTGTTGTGTATTGGTCCTGGTTTGTATTCTCCAAGTCTAGTTTACCTGTGTTGTGTATTGGTCCTGGTTTGTGTTCTCCAGGTCTAGTTTACCTGTGCTGTGTATTGGTCCTGGTTTGTGTTCTCTAGGTCTAGTTTACCTGTGTTATATATTGGTTCTGGTTTGTATTCTCCAGGTCTAGTTCACCTGTGTTATGTATTGGTCCTGGTTTGTATTCTCCAGGTCTAGTTTACCTGTGTTGTGTATTGGTCCTGGTTTGTGTTCTCCAGGTCTAGTTTACCTGTGCTGTGTATTGGTCTTGGTTTGTATTCTCCAAGTCTAGTTTACCTGTGCTGTGTATTGGTCCTAGTTTGTGTTCTCCAGGTCTGTTCAGAACAGAGAATATTCTGCCTAATGCTTAAACAAGGGAGTCTCTACAAAACGTTACATAAAAAACAGTCCCATCGACAGCGTTCAGTTTCAATTTAAAAATTATATAAATACCGACTACTTATTTTAACCAATTCAAAAATTTGTTTATGTATTTCAACATTGTCCTCCTGAACTGTAAACGAATAGGTCTTTTTTTTAATGTCAAGTTTCCTGAGACTGAAGAACGGAATAAGAACGGAACTGAAACCCAGGGTTTCGGAGCAAACAACCCCGAACCCGAACCAACAGCATTTTTGTTCTGAAACCAGGACCAGTATTAATCTAATTTAATCAATCATTTCATGATTAAACACAATCAGAAATTAATAATTGAACAACGACTAAAAATTGGCACTTTTAGGTTCCCTAGGTCAGTTTTATGAACAGAAGTCCATGATCCTGGACTTGAGATATCAGGGAGTCCTCGTGAGGGTATCCGGAATATATAAGAGAGCTTGAGGGTTTACAGCTTCAGCTTTGTTCTTCTCCAGTGTCTCCTCTTGGCGTTATAACGGATTGTATTCCCGGTTTTCATCCTGAAATCACACAAAAATATAAAACATCTCTTGACACCTTTTGACCAACATTACCGATCTAGCTATGATTCTCCTAATACAGAGACGTATAAAGTTACTTAACGTCCCTTGGAATAACTAAGTAAAATAACGACCCGCTATGAAAACTTTCCATAAAAATATCGTGTGCAACTATTTTCCCGGGTAATTAAAAATTTAACTTAACAGGTTCCCTCGACCAATTTTGCCTTGGGAACCCTTGATAAAGTAAATTCCCCTAGTTTTTCTGTGGAGTGTACGAACTGATTAGTGATTACTTACCTTTTGTTTTTCTACCTTTGTTATTTCGAACAGAGAGTTCTGTTACAGTGAGAACCAGAACACTTTGGAATAGAAAGAGAATTTTTAAACTAAAATTATGATTTTAAGTAGTTCCGTGAATATTAGACAAATCAATCTAACAGTAACAGTTTACAAAGACCCATTTTACATAAACGGGGATTTTTATGTTACTTGTAAAATTTTGTTTAATTACAACACACTTAATTAATTTAATGTCGTCTTCCTATTCCACAGTTTCCTGGTCCTCACTTCTATTTGAGATTTAAAGGGATTTTACAATTTAAATTTTTCAATGCCTGATCCATTGTGGGATAGGACGATTCTGTTTCATCTTCTTGGATAGTTTAATCTTGTTGGATATTATTATTCAATACCTGATCCATTGTGGGATAGGACGATTCTGTTTCATCTTCTTGGATAGTTTAATCTTGTTGGATATTATTATTCAATACCTGATCCATTGTGGGATAGGACGATTCTGTTTCATCTTCTTGGATAGTTTAATCTTGACCCTGAAGGTCTTCAGAGCTGACATTTTGACCTGAAATAAATTTAATTTAATCAATTTAAATCTCAGATTAGAAACCGAATCATGAATTTATGATTTGATGCTTCCAGAGGTTTCCAGAGGTTTCCAGAGGTTTCCAGAGGTTTCCAGAGGTTTCCAGAGGTTTCCAGAGGGTTTCCAGAGGTTTACAGCTTCAGCTTAGTCCTCCTCCAATGTCTCCTCTTGGCGTTATACCGGATGGTATTACCGGTTTTCATCCTGAAAACAAGCAGATATTTTAGATCAGAAAGGCGGACGTATTTTGATACGCTGGTAGGCGATTTTATCAATATAATGAGGACGAATTTTTATTTAAGTTTTTATTTTTTAACAAGTTTTTTCGAATTACTAGTTTACAATTAAAGAGAAATCTTTTAATTAGCAGCTTCCTATGTTTCCATGTGTATCTGTGCTGTTTAAAAGCTTTATATCAAAATTGAAATAGAAAGTCCTCTTTATTACATTGATATAGTAGCCTACCGCCGTAGTGTAGACTGTAAATCTTTTTTTCACAAAAAGTGAGGTGAAAGGGATTTTGTACTCTAAAATTCACGTAGTTCACAATGAACTCAGTTTCGGGGGCTGTGCGAAAGTAAAATGGTTGTTTGTCAACAAACGCATTTGAAACTGGACTTGAAACGAAACATTAAATTGAACCCAGTCGTCGAGTTTCAGCCGTAGTCCAGAGTTAGAGTTAAAGATAAAAAGGAGTGAGGTAAATTAATTCATTAATTTTAAATATTCATGAAAAAAGTATCATGTCGAAATTATTAAGTATTGTTTCGACATAAGTCTAATTGAATTGAATGTAATCAGACTGTTTCACTAGTTTTTAGCCTCCGAAACCGAGTTCAATACCAAAAACACGGAAATATTTGTGTACATCTTATTTTCAGCAGTCCTCAATTACTTTCTGGCCACTAACTTCATTTTTTTCTCAAAAAAGAGCATTGTATGAGTTTTGTCAAAACTTTTGTTGTGAATCTCAGGATTAAGCAAAGTGATTCTTTATTTTAATCCAGAATTACGGATGAATTACGGATTTAATTCCACTTTGAAATCCCGAGGGATAAGTTTAATTCAAGGATCAAGCAATTATAATCTAATTAGAGATCAAGCGTTTAAGATTCTCAATACTCCATACAAAAGTTACGACCCCTTATCTTATCTATTTTAATCGTGTTGGATATTATTATTCAATACCTGATCCATTGTGGATTAGGACGATTCTGTATCATCTTCTTGGATAGTTTAATCTTGTTGGATATTATTATTCAATACCTGATCCATTGTGGGATAGGACGATTCTGTTTCATCTTCTTGGATAGTTTAATCTTAACCCTGAAGGTCTTCAGAGCTGACATTTTGAACTGAAATAAATTTCTCATTTATAAAAATATATTGGCTGAGATTTCTCTGAGATATGCGTATATAAATATCTTAGTTTCAATAATATAGAGTAAATAGAGTAAATAGAGTAAATACACGGGGATAAAATACAGTGGAACCCATAAAAATGTGAAATGAGAACAGCTGTTCGACTCTAGTTGTGATTGTGAAGTGTACACAGACCTATTTCACTTAATAAGTAAATTTTAAACCTATTTCACAGTTTTATAGATCCCACTCTAGAAAATTTTATAAGATCCGATTAACAATACACATTTCACATCAAATCAAATTTTTGATTCAAAGACTAGCAATTAATTATATTTATGGACATATATAAAGCTCATTGTTTGGATCTTTTACTTACACATAATTTCCAGTTTTAAGGAAATTACAATTTTTTTGCATTTAAATGCTTTTTTTTGGGCTTAATTGGCACAGTTACATTACAAAATGGTTTAATATCATAAAATAATAAATTCGAAACTTCAGTATTCATTTTCAGATACTCCTGCTTAATAACCTTGAGGTTTAAATCTAGCATAATATGGTAATTATAATCCTAGATCTTGCACAGAAGGACACATTCTGATCTAGGACTTGTTAAAATTATATCTTCTAGATTTTTCCACGGCATTACTCTGCTTTATCCACTTTCTGCGACACAAAAAAAAACATTTAGACAATAAAATTGAATTTGGAAGGTAAAAACAATTTTACGAAACTAAAAGAAAACAAATCTTCATTTATAAAGACTCAATCAAACCCAAAATGGCTGAACAGAACAAAATTTATTTTTTGGGTGACCTAGAACGGCCATTGGAAAAGTTAATGGCGTTCCCAAACCAACAAGTTGTGAAAATAATCAAATAAAACGAAAATATCTGCGAAACTATTTCTTAAATTACTGATATAAAATGTTCAAGTATGTATTTAATTAAGTTCACTTATTTAAACAAGATTTGTTTTGTCGGAATTTTTTTCTAATGCAAAAGTTTGGTCTTGGCTTAAAAATTTTACGAATTATTTTAAATTTCGGATAAATACTTTTTATTTTAATGATTTTTTCCCTGATATATTTTCTCTCCATCTTACGAGCCGAGACTACAGATACAGGATCCAGAGGATTGGAACCTCTGGAAATATCAAGTTTATATCTGTGGAAAAGATCGGATGAGATCGGATGAGATCGGATGAGAATGAATGAGAATGAATGAGAATGGATGATAATGGATGAGAATGGATGAGATCGGATGAGATCGGATGAGATTGGATGAGAATGAATGAGAATGAGTGAGAATGAATGAGAATGGATGATAATGGATGAGAATGGATGAGATCGGATGAGATCGGATGAGAATGGATGAGAATGGATGAGAATGGATGAGGATGGATGAGAATGGATGAGAATGGATGAGAATGGATGAGAATGGATACCCCAGGTCTAGATAGATATAATAAGATTTGCCATGTTTGGTCTAGGTTCTACACCCCAGGTCTAGATAGATATAGATAATATTTTTCATGTTTCTAGGTTCTACACCCCAGGTCTAGATAAATATAATAGGATTTGCCATGTTTGGTCTAGGTTCTACACCCCAGGTCTATATAGATATAAAAAGACTTGCCATGTTTGGTCTAGGTTCTACACCCCAGGTCTAGATAGATATAGATAATATTTTTCATGTTTCTAGGTTCTACACTCCAGGTCTAGATAAATAAAATAGGATTTGCCATGTTTGGTCTAGGTTCTACACCCCAGGTCTAGATAGATATAATAAACCCATAAAAATGTGAAATGAGAACAGCTGTTCGACTCTAGTTGTGATTGTGAAGTGTACACAGACCTATTTCACTTAATAAGTAAATTTTAAACCTATTTCACAGTTTTATAGATCCCACTCTAGAAAATTTTATAAGATCCGATTAACAATACACATTTCACATCAAATCAAATTTTTGATTCAAAGACTAGCAATTAATTATATTTATGGACATATATAAAGCTCATTGTTTGGATCTTTTACTTACACATAATTTCCAGTTTTAAGGAAATTACAATTTTTTTGCATTTAAATGCTTTTTTTGGGCTTAATTGGCACAGTTACATTACAAAATGGTTTAATATCATAAAATAATAAATTCGAAACTTCAGTATTCATTTTCAGATACTCCTGCTTAATAACCTTGAGGTTTAAATCTAGCATAATATGGTAATTATAATCCTAGATCTTGCACAGAAGGACACATTCTGATCTAGGACTTGTTAAAATTATATCTTCTAGATTTTTCCACGGCATTACTCTGCTTTATCCACTTTCTGCGACACAAAAAAAAACATTTAGACAATAAAATTGAATTTGGAAGGTAAAAACAATTTTACGAAACTAAAAGAAAACAAATCTTCATTTATAAAGACTCAATCAAACCCAAAACGGCTGAACAGAACAAAATTTATTTTTTGGGTGACCTAGAACGGCCATTGGAAAAGTTAATGGCGTTCCCAAACCAACAAGTTGTGAAAATAATCAAATAAAACGAAAATATCTGCGAAACTATTTCTTAAATTACTGATATAAAATGTTCAAGTATGTATTTAATTAAGTTCACTTATTTAAACAAGATTTGTTTTGTCGGAATTTTTTTCTAATGCAAAAGTTTGGTCTTGGCTTAAAAATTTTACGAATTATTTTAAATTTCGGATAAATACTTTTTATTTTAATGATTTTTTCCCTGATATATTTTCTCTCCATCTTACGAGCCGAGACTACAGATACAGGATCCAGAGGATTGGAACCTCTGGAAATATCAAGTTAATATCTGTGGATGAGAATGGAAAAAACGGATGAGAACGGATGACAATGGATGACAATGGATGAGAATGGATGAGAATGGATGAGAATGGATGAGAATGGATGAAAATGGATGAGAATGGATGAGAATGGATTAGAATGAATGAGTATGAATGAGTATGAATGAGAATGGATGAGAATGGATTAGAATGAATGAGTATGAATGAGTAAGAATGAGAATGGATGAGAATGGATGAGAATATGAGAATATGAGAATGAATGAGAATGGATGAGAATGGATGAGAATGAATGAGAATGGATGAGAATGGATGAGAATGGATGAGAATGGATGAGAATGGATGAGAATGAATGAGAATGAATGAGAATGAATGAGAATGAATGAGAACGAATGAGAATGAATGAGAATGAATGAGAATGAATGAGAATAAATGAGAATGAATGAGAATGAATGAGAATGGATGAGATTAAATGAGAATGGATGAGAATGGATGAGAATGAATGAGAATGAATGAGGATGAATGAGAATGGATTAGAATGGATGAGAATGGATTAGAATGGATGAGAATCTACCTTAGATCAAGATGATGAGCCCCTTCTGGTATTTTGATGGATACAATAGAACCGTAGGATTTAAGAATACTACCGCTAGACCAGGGATCCAATAATCCATTACTAAACAATATCAGCTGCCGTATTATTCTATCATAATCTTTACTATACGTCATACGATCCTTCCTGAATTTACAAACCAGAGTATTTCTAGCTAGAAAACTAAAACCCTTTTTATCATTTAAGGAACTGTAGACGCTATTTCAAGTGACCCACCATTTCAAGGGTGGCAATCGCCATTTTTTATGTCTTTAAACATAATGAATTCTGTCAATTTCCTTCATGGTTTCTGCAGCAAAAATTCTCAAGTAACTTTTAAATAAACGGCAATTGAATAATCAGTTTTTAATGAAGAAAACATGGATTTCTCATTTGTCCTTTGCCAGGTCAAGAATGAAAGAAAAATTCATGTTTCTCTTTCCGAAATTTAATTATTTTCAATGGAGGTTTCTTTATGAAAGTGACTTAAGAATTTCTGCTTGATTTTGATTTTCATAATTATACACGTTTGAAGCTAGAAGACGACTAAAGCATCCACATTTTTAATCAGATAAAGGTTTAAGGAGTATCTTTGTAAATCTGTCATAACACTCTTAAGATGGATGCTCACTTAAAGTTACAACGATCTTTAAAGAGATGAACAATTTACCTGAATATGATGTTAGATGCTGAACTTACATCTCGTCCACCGTAAATAAGATTTGCCATGTTTGGTCTAGGTTCTACACCCCAGGTCTAGATAGATATAAGATTTGGCATGTTTGGTCTAGGTTCTACACCCCAGGTCTAGATAGATATAATAAGATTTGCCACGTTTGGTCTGGGTTCTACGCCCCAGGTCTTTTGTTAAAATAAAAGATAAAAATGCAATCTGTTACGCAACTAAAGTACTTCTAACTTGACAAACTGATAGAGGTCCCATCTCTTGGTCTAAAAATGGTCGTTACCCCTGTATTGTTTCCCTTAAATATAGTTTCCCCCCCCAATTAAGCGGAATAGAACTATAAAATATGTTTCACTCTGCGAACACACTACATTCCTTACATTAGAGATAAAATTATTTTTGAAGGAAATCAAGTCAATCTGTTAATAACACAAAAAATGTTCTAACCTCTTTGCAGTCCTTGGAAAACTGTTCAAGGTCCCAGCCCTTGCTCTCAAACATATCATTAACCCCGTCGTAGCAGAAGGGCATCACCATCTCACTGCAGGCCTGGTAGTACCACATGTCTGCACCAATATTATCTAGAAAATTCAAAGTAATAGTCTTTAAGTGTATGTTTGTATGTCCGATCATAACTCATGAACTCATGGCCGATTTGACTAAAAATCGGGAATTTTCTTAGCTTAGATTGATAATGATAAATTGAGAATGTTTTGTTTTTAATGGAGAAAGTTTAGTTTCCAGACAAAGCTGGTTCACAGGGAAGTCTAATAAACTAGACATACTAACATATTTAAGGGACTGTTAAGTGTTGACATAATTTCAAATTTTCAATATTCGTATCACAACAGTACCCTTTCAGTTTCAACCTTTTGTCTGATCCATAGCTTCAAGGTAGAAAAAAGGGGTTTATTTTTTGGAGTGGGGGGGAATTATTTTTATAGGAGGGGGGGGGGAATTTAGTTTACCTTCCTCCGCAATATTAAGACAGGGAGATTGTCCAGTATAGTTGGAGTACACAGATACACCAGAGTAGATAGGGGATAGGAGGGAGGGGGGGGGATAGTTTACCTTCCTCCGCAATATTAAGACAGGTGGATTGTCCAGTATAGTTAGAGTACACAGATACACCAGAGTAGATATGGGATAGGAGCTCCTCATCTGTACTATAGTTGCCCAACATCTTACTACACGCTGCAAATATAGAAATATTAGGATAAACAAATATCACAGATTTACTTTGAGCCGGTCATGAGCCACATGTGGCTCTCTTAGTGTGCACAATACAAGTAATTACTTCAAAATCGGCAATGGTCTCTTTAAAATTGTTAAATTGCGTATTTAAATTGCTCGTAACAAATTCTTCTATAGATTAGCCCCTTGGTAATTTGCTTCTATAAGATTGCCCTTGATAAATTGTTTTACAAAAATTGCCTATGTAGATTGTTGAAATTACAATTCTGAAATTATCCTCACACACATATAGTCTGTTTGTATTCGTCGACTTAATATTAAGTTTAGGGGTTGCAGTAATTTCTATTTGTTTTGAAAAGGAACTGATATCAGTATGAAATATAACAGGGGTTTATATTTTCTAGAAGATCTGGGGGGGAAAAAAGAAAATTGGCAAGTTTTTTTTATAGTTTTTACACTTATTTCCCAAATTCAGCGAACAAGTCCTTAAAAAAATCAAAAAAAAAATACCATGCTTCTGTGGAAAAAAAATTATATTCAAAAGAGAGAGGTCATGATTTATTAAGAAAATATACCCCCCTGATACAAAAGGTTGCTACAATCAGTTAAATTAGTTAAACTTGCTGCGCATATTCAAAAGTTTTAACCTGCGTTGACCGGGTTTCCAGGAAGAGGGGCCAGGAATGTTGTTGGATATGGATAATCCATCATTGCTAGATTAGTCCACAGATTACTCAAATAGTCCTAAATATGGATAATCCATCATTGCCAGATTAGTCCGCAGATTACTCAAATAGTCCTAAATATGGATAATCTATCATTGCCAGATTAGTCCGCAGATTACTCAAATAGTCCTAAATATGGATAATCCATCATTGCTAGATTAGTCCACAGATTACTCAAATAGTCCTAAATATGGATAATCCATCATTGCCAGATTAGTCCACAGATTACTCAAATAGTCCTAAATATGGATAATCCATCATTGCTAGATTAGTCCGCAGATTACTCAAATAGTCCTATATATGAATAATCCATCATTGCTAGATTAGTCCGCAGATTACTCAAATAGTCCAAAACATAGATAATCCATTAACATGGGTGAATTCGACAATGACGAAATAAACCCAATTCAAATATTGTGTCAACTGCCCAGTGCCCAGTCTTTTAAAAGTTTTTTGTATCTCACTGAAGTATTAAGCTTTTATGAATTGTATCCTACCTTTAGACCTGTCATGTTGGATTTGCTTGTGAGAGGAGTACACAGCTTCCACTTGGAGTTTAACCAGTCCAAACCTAGAAATATTAAGTCAGACATATCTTTGAATAAATTGTCAAATATTGGCAGCATTATTCTTAAAATTATCCAAGCACATTTCATTATAAGATATTGACTATTGAGCATAAAAACGGATGACCATGTAATATGATGTAGATAACACTGTACAGTGTGTATGACGTTGATTACCTTGTAATTTGATGTGAACAGTGTAATATGTAACATGTAACATGATGTAGATAACCCTGTATAGTGTATATGACGTTGATTACCTTGTAATTTGATGTGAACAGTGTAATATGTAACATGTAATATGATGTAGATAACACTGTACAGTGTATATGACGTTGATTCCCTTGTAATTTGATGTGGGCAGGGTAATATGTAACATGTAATATGATGTAGATAACCCTGTATAGTGTATATGACGTTGATTCCCTTGTAATTTGATGTGGGCAGGGTAATATGTAACATGCAATATGATGTAGAATGTAGATAACCCTGTACAGGTAACATGTAATAAGGTATTATCAACTAGTATGACATGAATCAACCTTTAATATTAAGTGAATTATGGCATGGATTATCCATTATGACGTGAATCGCCCTGTTCTATGACGTGAATCGCCCTGTTCTATGACGTGAATAGCCCTGTTGTCCGATATGATCAACCTGTATTGTAATACGACATGAATCACCCTGTATAGTTACCTGTATTATTGGCCTTATCAGCTACTCTGTCTAAAGCTGCCCAGGAGCTTCTAATAGTTTGAGAACAGGTTCCATTAGGTGCAGCCGCTGTAAAATCTGAACAGAACAGCTCAGTAATAATAATCAGGAGAGTTGATATATAAATTATAAAGAAAAAACTCGGATATTTCCCACTTTCTAAAATCATTTCCACAAATTTTTCTGGAGCCTTTTAAAATCCTTAAGTTTCCTGCACGACCAAAGTTATTACCCAAACTGGAGTGAAATGTCGAAAAAAACTGTTTTCCCCCAGTACATAAGGTATTAGGTATGTTGTTTTTCCCCACACCGTTGAAAGTATTCCACTTTTTCTCGTCCATTTTCTACAAAATATACAGTGAGAACCAAAAAAGATTGGAATAGGATGACGACTGTAAAACTCAAGTCGTGATTTTAGATAGCCAAATGAGACAAAGCAACTGAACAGTGTTAACAGACCCATTTAACTACAGAATTTAACAACTTTTAAAACTATTTGCTTTGTAAACCCATCAAAGACACAACAATATTACTCGTTTCGTATAATATTATGTCGTATTATGTAGCAAAGTTTTCTGGTTCTCACTGTATAGCCCTCAATGCTTTTGCTGTTTACCTGAAGTTACAATTCTGCCGAAGGCGTCACACGGAGACGTGAACTGCGCCACGGGTGCCGAGGCAGCGATTGCTCCAGCACAGATGTTTGGGTATTTCATTCGGAACCAGGCAGCCAACATTCCTAACAGAAACCAAATTTAAGGGACTGTGAACATAATTTTATGTGACCCTAAGATTCACAACGGTACCCTTTAACCCTTTATACTATGAAATTTATTTGTCGTTTCTAAAGCTTTTCTAGTGTTAAATTCTGATAATTCCTATATATTTTCCAGGCGTAGAAATCATAATGCGAAAGTCACTTTTGCAGAGAAACCATAATAGACAATAATTAAATTTAGAAATTGTAAATTTGTATAAACTTCATCAAACAAATCGTTTAAGGGTACCATTGCATAGATTCGATGGATAGGGAGTCTGAAAGATTTCTCATGGCTTGAATTTTGATAACAAAAAATATTTTCAGAATTTCTTAAAGAAAACCTAAATAACTAATTAATGAAGCAACTAACCTCCGTAACTTCCACCAAAGGCAATTACTGGTGATTTATCAGCGCCAGGTATTGTTGCCTAATCAATCAGTATTTCAATTTATTTGACGTCAACATTTTTCTCAACTAAGTCGTATTTAATGATAAGCAAGAAGTAGATTTGGATTGTGTAAATTGAGAAGTAGTTACTAATTTTTATTATTCGTTAATTTCGATCGACCTCCTTTTTATTAATTTTCACCTTTAAAAATGAGATCAGCTCTGCAAAATCAGCCAATGCTTCTTCAGAAGACAGATAACCGAGCTGAAAAAAAACTTGATTTTTTTTAGAAAACTTATCTTATCCAACACTTATTTTTAATTAAAACTGCAGGCTAGAAATTAATTTATCTATCTATTATAAAAGAAAAAAATGTCTGACCTTGTGGGGATCCTTGCTGTAGTTACCATTGAACGGCAAAGATTCTCCATAATACCTGAAAAAAAAAAACATTTGCAATGATGTTTATTGATTTAGGTGTAAAATCTTTTCCAGAAAGATGTCAATCAGTCACCCACCCAGAAAGCACCATGTTCAATATTATAGTAATTTTTTCTAGCAACAGAGATTGAAAAATGCAATCCAGTCGTACTATTTAATTTGTCTTATTTGAAAACGAGTTTCTAAAAAATTGAAAACTGAAGAAAAATATGCCTTTTGAAGACCTGAGCAGTCAGTAATTCCTTTAAATTTTGGCAGCGTTGGCCGTTTTCCCGAATTTTTCGGAAAATCGTTTTTTGTAATTTCTTTTTCTATTTCTTTTTTTTAATTTTAGGGAAAGGAAAGTATTAAATTTTTATCTCTCTTGAATTTTGATATTGAATAAAAGAATTTTAATAAATCAAATTCAAAAAAGGAATCTGGCTTCTTTAATTCTTAAAGGAAGTGACCGGTAATGTATGGTAGTGGAACTGCGAATGTAATGTTGTGGAGAAATTTTTTAGATTCATATAAGACATAAAAATGATGTATAATTACTGAGCTTGAGCGCAAAGTCGACTTTCAAAATCATCCATTTTGGTGTTAATGTCTTGACAATTGATTTTTTTTAAATTTTAAAATAACGTCGACAAAAATGTTGCATACTGGTTGAGAAAATGAAAATTAACTCTCGAAAATAAGTTATCTTATTCAGTTAATAGTTTTTGTAATTTCTCAAGGTTCACAAAAATGTTCTGGAATTTTATTGATAAACGACATTTGACGAATTTGTAGAAATATGCGAACAAATTCGTAAAGAATAAGAAATTCAATATAATGATGGAAAAGAAATAATTGATTCTAAGATTGATTTATTTCTATTGAGATATATGTTCCTTAACAAATAATTAGATTACTGTAGAATTTTTTTTATTAATTCTTAAACTTAACCACCCAAATGGATGATATTGAACGTCGGCTTTGCGCTCAGACTCAGTAGTTATAAATCATAAAACGTTCTATATATGTCTTAAATGAATTCTAAAAAATTTCTCCACACAACTACATTCTCAATTAAACTAGCATACATTGCCGGTCACTCCCTTTAAAAGTTGAGATATTAGATACTTCAGGTCAACTCGCGAACATTTTTTACTAAAAATTTAAATTCTAATTTTGTTGCTTTGAATATTCTCCGTATATAATTTCTGGGACACACTGTATAGTTGTGTACAAACTCTACCTGTGCTCAGCAAAGATAAGTAGCGCATTAAACTCCGGAGCAATATCCCACATGAACCCGGAGTTCTCCGCAAACGCCTCGATAACCCCCTCGTTCCCGGTATAGAAGAAGATAGGTCCCCCCGGCACCCACCAGGTGTTGTTCATCAAGTACTTCTGGGGAAACTTCAAGTCAGTTGTGAACGTGAAATGATCTGAAACGCATTCGATTTTTCATTAAATATTTTTTAAGCTGATCATAGAATAACTTTGATTCTATGTCTTATACTAAGCTTTATATTCCGTGGACATTTACAAGGATAAATATTTTTTGACGACCCCCGCCCCCTCCCCATTTTGGAAAATGGTATCTTCCAAAAGTTCTCTTTAATGGCATATCAAACAAAGTAATTGATTTTTTGGGGCAACTTTATTAATTTCTTTGATAAGTATTAAAGTAATCTAAAAAACGGGTCTGTCCTAGTGAACGATTTTTGGTCCCCCCCCCCAGGCCCCCCCTCCTCCTATCAATTTTGTACATGACCATTCATTTTTCAGCAAATTTATTATTATTTATTTTTTTGTTATTTAGGGTTAGGTTAGGTTAAGATACTTTCTGGGATAGCATGTACATTAGTTCTGG
>NW_019396185.1:571323-571698 GCF_000591075.1 Eurytemora carolleeae
CAGGATACAAATGTTAGGATTATATCCATATCTAACATATAAGATCCATGTACAAAATTGATAGGAAGGGGGGGGGGCAAAAATCGTACTCTAGGAATATATCAAAAATTCCACCGAACCTATCATTATCACTAATTCCCTAATTTATTGGGGTGCAATCCTAACAAAAGATTTTCGATCGGACAGCCGCCATACTTATTTAAACGAAAATTACCCTATTATAAAGAATTAATATTGAATGACGGGATGGTAAAAATTTTAGATAACAATCTCTTTAAAACTTTCCGAGAAAAAAAACGTAAAATGACCTGGACTCGCATATTCCAATGCCCCCGATAACTAATATCAATAGGAAGAAATGCATTGCTTCCATTT
>NW_019396186.1:0-16085 GCF_000591075.1 Eurytemora carolleeae
AGCCCCAATAGCCCCCCCCCCTGAATACACCTCTGACGTCAGACCCTTTAATGTTATTTGTTACAGGTGAAGTGCAGAGATTTGTTTGGAAAGGGATAATTCAACCATTCTCAGATCTGCTGTTAAAACCAGCAATAGGTAATGTAAATATAAGGGATAAGTAGGAGCCGCCATTTTGTTTTATCTGCAGCAAACTTTTGTGATGTAATCTTAGGATAAACCATTGATCTATATCCTGTGTTGATCGTACCATACAAGGGATCAATTGTAGTAATATTTAAAGTTAAAAGTACTCACATCACATAAATTTATCCTGCTTAGCAAATTTTCATCAATTTTTAAGACAGGGTCTGCTTTGAAGTGTCGCAACGCCTTGGCCTTTGATTTTACAGCTCTAACTCACTTTTGCTTTTCTGTAGAAAAGTCGTTTTAATTTTATCAATATCAACGTAAACCACTGTGCTAAATTTGCAATTTTTGAGAAGAAACAAAAAAAATATTCTTTAATTTTCTATTTTGTAATGCAGGACAAAGTTTTTAAATAAAAACAATTAAAAATAAAAATAAAATCTATTTTAGCCGGATTTCTGAATTATCTGCTCTCTCCTTTATTCTCTCTTCTCTTCATTATATCCCGCAACTGTGCAATAGTGCTTTCTCCATTTTCCAGGTATAATTCTCCATTCTCCAGGTACATTTCTACATTCTCCAGGTATACTTCTCCATTCTCCATGTACATTTCTCCGTTCTCCAGGTATAATTCTCCATTCTCCAAGTACATTTCTTCATTCTCCAGGTATATTTATCCATTATCCTGGTATATTTCTCCATTCTCCAGGTACATTTCTTTCTCGATTCTCCAGGCATTTTCTCCATTCTCAGGGTACATTCCATTCTCCAGGTATAATTCTTTATTCTCCAGGTATACTTCTCCATTCTCCAGGTACATTTCTCCGTTCTCCAGGTATACTTCTCCATTCTCCGTAACATTTCTCGATTCTTCAGGTAGATTCCTTCATTCTTCATTCTCCAAGTACATTTCTCCATTCTTCAGTAAAATTTCTCCATTCTTAAGTTACAGTTCTCCATTCTCCTGTAACATTTCTCCATTCTCCAGGTATATTTCTCCATTCTTCAGGTAAATTTCTCCATTCTCCAGTAACAGTTCTAAATTTTTAAGGTATATTTCTCCAATCTTCATTATACAGGTACATTTCTCCATTCTCCAGTAACATTTATCAATTCTTCAGGTACATTTCTCCATTCTCCAGGTACACTTCTCCATTCTCCAGGTACATTTCTTCATTTATCAGGTACATTTTTCCATTCTTTGGGTTCACTTTTTTCTTCATTCTCTAGGTACATTTCTTCATTTTTCATGTACATTTCTCCATTCTCCAGGTACATTTTTCCATTCTCCAGGTATATTTCTCCCTCCTCCAGTTACATATCTTTCTCCATTCTTCATTATACTACTTAAACAGACTGTGTGAAGTCATAAAGTCATGTACTAACTGCTACATATAGTTTATCTAGTTGTATCTCTGCATAATCTATGAATAACATGTTTGTTTAGGCTTTGTAACTGCGGTAAAACAGAACCCTGGAGATATACTGAACTTAACCAACATATTGTTTAGTTTTAACAAATTGCAATAATAGTAATTCCCTTAAAGACGACATTTCAAAAATACTTGACTTAAACATTGTTGTTATAAAATCGTGTTTTGATTTTTTGACCCAACGAGGGAGGGACACCTTAGCCGCATTGAGCCCCCAGAATTACAATACAGTTTTGAGCCAGTGAAAAAGTCCTAACTCATTTTTTTTTCTCAACACATCTGTTTTGCAGAGGCTTCGAACTGTATGGCAAGTCCGGGAGGTTTATGGCAAACAATGCATGTTATAGATGCAAAACTATTTATAATTATGTGATTTTTATTTATAAACCTGATAATTGTGATATTTGTAAAATGTTGATAAATAAAAGAAAAAGAAAAAGTTAGCAACTCAATTTAATAAAGGGGCTATAGTCGTAGTTTTAATGACACTTTATTAACATAATGACATAATGCAACCCTTAAAAAGCTAAATTTTGTAAAAGTTTTATGTTACTGTTGTAAATTGGAACTGTCCCTCTTAAACTGAAAGTTCAGTTGAAATTAAAATCACAGCCCCTTTTTAATAAATAAATCATTATTCAGTTTGTTCTGTATACAAATGATTCATTACTCTTTTAAAAGGCTTACCGGTCAGAAACCTTAACCGTTAGAGTTCAAATTAAAAAAACAGATAGGAATGAATTTTTTCACACAAAAATGTAATTTTATTAAAATTAGGAACTTTTTAATATCTATAAAAACGGTTTAGCATCATAATCAAACATTAAGAAGTCATATTTGTAAATTTCATACAATTTTAAAATATCATTTTTGTCCAGGAGTTTAAAGTAGCTCATCGTAATATCCATCTTTTTGAGACCATTATCATTTCTGAAATAATCAACATTACTGAAAAAAGTAATGCGGAGTTAAAACACATCTTCTTTTATATATCTACATATATACTTTGCTCGTCTTGGTGTCTGTTTGGGTGTCTGTTTGGGTGTCTGTTTGTTTGTCCGTTTGTATCCGTTTGACCCCAAGGACTGGTTTTAAAAATTGGAAAAAATTTCCTGGAAAATAATTGGAATTATTTGTTGAAAATGCGCCAATTCGAAAAAAGTTCGTCCAAAATTTAAAAATTATTTTAAATGGCCGACTTTCAAAGCAACAATTAAAAGCTAAAATTATTAACAGGAATTTTTTAAAGCCTTAAGTTACAAAAAAGGAAATTATACATGTTTGCCATTATTTAACTTTTCAAAATGTTGACTTTAGTTGCCACAAACTTAAATTTTCTACTTCCTTTATCTGCATAACCTGATGATATAAACTTAAAGCTTTGATATTTCAAACCTATTTTATGTAATTTAACCAAATTCATGGTTTGAAATATCTTTAAGGTCTACGACATTGGGTTTCAAAGATAAAGGGATTAGAAAATCAGAGTTTGTGGCAAAGATTCAATTCCAATTAAATGTTTAGATTTTACTAAAATAGAAAAAATAAAAAGCGTGTAATTATACTGGGTGTTCCATTGAACATGAGAGTTGTACGCAAAAATCGTTTTGATTTATCTTTAATATATATTGAAGGAAAAATAAGTGCATTAAAAAGATGCAGGACTCATAATGTTACCATGATTGTCAAGGTTTTAAAGTCGTTCCACCTATTTTATACGAAGAAAATTAGTCTCTGTCACAAACTCTAATTTTCTAATTCCTATTTCTTTGCAATCCCCATGTCGCAGACCTTAGATATTTTTAACTATGAATTCTGTTAGATCAAATAATCTAAGCTTCAAATATAAATGGCTTAAACCCTCATGTTGCAAGAATATAGGTATTAGAAAATTTGAGTTTGTGGCAAAAACTCATTTTCTTTTGTTTAAGATAGCTATCAGTGATCAAATGGGATATTTCAGTCTTCTTTTCTAGAACTGTCGCCGTAGTGTTCACTGGCCCTCCGTTGAACAAGGACCACGCGCAGCCACGACCAATTCATATCTTGGTACCTTTGAAATCTTAATCCAATCAGTAATGTATAAAAACCGTCTGGTTCTGACTTGAAACATTTTTAATTCAGACAATTTCTCCATTGTTTCTTACGCAAGAAACACTGAAAATAAACAGTTTTTGAAAAAACATAACAGAGATATTTAAATCATACTTGACAAAGAAAAAGGTTACCAGGGTACTGTTGTGAATCAGACATGTCTCTTTATCAATGGAGGGTCAATATGTCACTTTGATAACTAAACAAGCTTTAATATTCTCTATTATTACCTATTCTCCCAATTATTTTGTATTTTTGTTGTATTCCACATTCTGCTCAGTATTCTTTCTTCTTCTTCTATACTCTCAAACTTAAAAATTACAACTGATTACTTGCCTCAACCTTTTTATAGTCCTTATATCATTGAACCTGATGTTTAGAACTTTCATATTTCAAACTATGAATCCGTAAGGGTGTAAATATATGGGGATTAGAAAATTTTAGTTTGAATAAAGCGATAATTTTTTTATTTTGATATGGTCTTTCATTCATTCCCAGAAATAAAGATCTAGCTAGTTTACAAATCTAGCTTATAGCAGCAAAATTAAAAATATTAATATAAAACTGAAGTTTGAAATCTTTTTGGCTGTCTGTCCGTTTGTTTCCAAAAACCGATGGGCCCAATTATTTATGGCAACTCATCAGGGAAGTTTTATGGACTTTGCCTCAACTCAACCTCTAAGTTACTGCATATTCAAATTATCAAAGTTTACGATAGTTTCGTCATTAAAATATATAAAATTCAAGAACTTTTGAACATATCAATAATTCTAAGAAAAACTAGATTATTTACAAAAGTCACAAAACCCAAC
Source organism: Eurytemora carolleeae (assembly GCF_000591075.1). Lineage (NCBI taxonomy): Eukaryota > Metazoa > Arthropoda > Copepoda > Calanoida > Temoridae > Eurytemora > Eurytemora carolleeae. Next base: position 4,469 of record NW_019396186.1, read on the forward strand.
CTAGAAAATCTGCGAAACAGTTTACACTATATATTTCAATAAAAAATGTTAAAAATGGATGATTTGATAAATCGTTCCTCTCCGATAAACTTGATCTTGCAAAAGTTTAAAAAGCAGAATGTTTTATCAATCACTGTCGTTGTTGTTCAGGTAAATCAAATGCACTCAAATTTAACTCATTTAGTAAGATTTATTGATGACAAACCCTGCGGAAAACGAAAATAATCCAAATTTTTCTTTTTAGACTATTATCATTCTACTGCTGGTGGGAATGTGCATTGTTTTTTCCCCAAAAGAAGAAAATGAAGGTAAAAATTTTCCAACTGCAGTTAGTTTACTGAACATTTTTAACACACAGAAGGCATTTTTCTCTAAAAATATGCCTAACATATTTTATTTTGCTTAGTGGGTTTTCTACTTTCTACTTTCTACTTTGAACTGGAAATGACTAAATTTGACGGACTACCCCTGGATCTGGAAGGATTAGAAGGAGGTGGTGCTGATTGTTTTGCTGCTGTTATTCCGGATGAATGATGTTGTAATACGAAACATTCGGAGCATGTCTTTTCTTAACAAGGACATAAAAGGGAACTGAGCCTTCTATGAAAAAACTTTTAATTTATTCATTTTGTTTCCAAATGTCTGAAATAAACAATTTATCCTAACTTTTCGTCCTTTTTCTATTTACTGTTTATGCACTGTTTGTTCTAGTTCTATTTCTAGTTCTAGTTCTAGTTCTTGTTTTAGTTCTAGTTCTAGTTCTAGTTCTAGTTCTATTTCTAGTTCTAGTTTTAGTTCTAGTTCTAGTTCTAGTGTTAGTTCTGGATCGTCAAAATCGAACAAAATTGTCCGGAAAAAAATGTCGACAATCATTATTCTTGAAAATCTGTCAACCTAAATAGAATAAACCGACTAAATTTGAGAATGATTAATAAACGTGGCCACTTTAAGAGCAAGAGTTAACAGCAAAATTGTTATTAGAAAAGGAGGCGCGGGGAAGTGTCCAAAAGCCTAGTATAAAAACTTACTTTTAAATTTATTTAATTTCTTAAACAAATGAACAAAAGAACTTTTCTCATTTCCATATACAATCCCTTTAAACAACTGATTACCTTTAAAATGTAGTTATATGAATGAGTGCAGGGCGAACAGTACAAATACATTGGTTTCCAGTGCTCATCGAATTTATGAACCTTAAAAATATATTTTATTTATTTTATTAAAAATACTATTTTAGTAAATCTCCAAAATTTTAATATACATAAAGTTATAAACCATTAAGACGCATATTTATCACCTTGAAAATTTGTTTCATTCATAAAATTATTCATAAATTATAAATTTTAATTTAGCTTATAAAGAGCACAAACTTGGTTATGGAAACCTTTGGTAAAGTAAAATTCCATTAACTTCCCTGTAAAGTATAGTTGTAAATACTAGATATTTAAATTTTTTTACATTTTTGTGAATAATCCATTGAACAAACTCCCAGAAGGTTGGAAGTTCAACTATTCTGTGTAGAACAGGGTACGGAGATCCATAATTATTCCTAAAACAAAGTTAATAAAGAAGTCATGATTTTTTATCTCTTTGTCTTTGCATCCTAATCTCGTAAGCCTTAATATTTCAAACTACAAATACTGTTTTATTAATTGGTTGAAGATTGAAATATTAAAAGTTTTACCATTAGTTTGCAAAGATTTAGAAAGTAAACACTAGAACGCTTAAACTTTCTCAGTTATTGAACTTCATATTTGTGAACAAATTTTGCATTTTTTCTCATGCATAGGGTAGGGTGGAGGACGATCAAACGGCCCGGCTGGTCGGTTTAAAAAAATCAAAAACATTAAATATTTTTTTATTAATTAACCCTATTCCTGCTGGGGGGGGGGGGTGGTCAATTTGACCAACTTAATTTAATACTAACTGCCATGAGTCCTCAGGCACACTGCCTGTAACAAACTAAATCTTTGTTTTGACCCACTTCCACTTGTCAGATTTTGATAAAATTTGGCTTTTTGGAAAGCCTTTGACACAAGGAAACGAATTGCACAAGTTTTGCGAAAAAAATTGAACATTTTTTGCAAACAACCTGTCCAAGGAAAGGATTTGAGCCACAATCTCAAATTTTCTAATCCCTATATCTTTCGAACCAATGTCGTAAACCTTTGATATTTCAAACTTATATTATGTGATCTAAAAGAAGTCATAGTTTGAAATATCAAAGGTCTACAACGTTGGAATCCAAAGAATTAGGAGATTAGAAAATCAGAGTTCGTGGCAAAGACTCAATTCCTTTGCACATTTTCAGTTTTTCTTGATTAAAAACCAGGTTATTTGAAATTTTGCAAAATGTTTTGCATATTTGAATTGCCATGGTCAAGGGCATTTTAAAAATGTATAATTTGATAAAAAATTTAATTTTTTCAAATTTGCAATTTTTTGGCAGATTCTAAAAGTGAACACAAGAGCTTTCCAATGATGTATCATTTGTCATATTTGGACATCAAACATGGGATTTATAGGGGGGGTCAAATTGACCCCCCCCCCAGCATATCCTGGTTTTCAAGTACCCAGCAGAGATAGGGTTAAGCTACGATTTAAATTATTTTAAAAAGCTCTTATAAACATGTGTCACATGTAAATATTTTTCAAAAGTAAAAAACAACTAATTTTCAACATTTTTCTGATGTACTTTTTAAACTTTTCTTAAGGCCTCCCTTGCACCCTACCATATAATGCGCTGCTCTAGGGACATGTATCACACTCCCTTATCTCAACTAATAATAATTTAACAAAAATAGCCCAATCGGAATAGGTTTAACATTGTAATTCTTTAATAAAAAATTTTAATTTACCTTTTACTGTAATAGGTTTCTCCGTGTCGCTGAATAGATTTTTGTCTGTACATTCTAAGCAAAGATAAAAATTCAAGATTTGAATTTGACAAATATTATTGCAATAATTGCATCAAGGTAAATATGTATTATGCAAACATGTGTTGTATTCATTGATTTTTTACACTGTATTATTTGTATTAATTGTATTATTTATATTGCTGTATTTTTATAGTAATTTATTATTTGTATTATTGTATTATTGTACAATAGTATTAACGTATTATTTTAGTATTTGTATTTATGTATTATTTTCAACACTTTATTATTTGTATCATTTTATTATTTTTAGTATTGTATTATTGTATTATTCTATAATTTATATTTAGGAGTTATTTTCATAAATTTATTATTTGTATTATTGTATTATTTGTATATGTATCATTTTTATTGATTATATTATTTGCATTTTTGTATTTTTTGTTTTAATATATTATTTGTATCAATGTATTATTAATATTAACGTATTATTTGTATCTATAGTTTAACATTTGTAGAACCAACCTCACTATTTCTTTCCCATACTTCTTATAGTACCTGAACGTAAACATTTAAGAAAAATTATAAAAGTGCTTTTTAAAAGAAAACACAAACCCAATTTGAGCTAACAACTTTACAATTGTGGATATCGAGATCAATGCTTTATCTTCTCTTTTTCTTCATCTTTACATTATTTAAATATTTAATTTGCATCCAGGAAAGTTTCTAAAATTCAACCAATTAGAGTGGTGAATGCAGAATCCCGTACAGCCAATCAGAAGCCAAGAAATTTGAAATTTTTCGCGTCATTTAATTAGACAGCTCTCATTGTTCGGAATCTAGTAGAGACATCCAATTAGAGGGAAAAGGAGCGGATTAAGAAGAAATTAAAAGTGTCCACAGTGGATATCCAGATTAAGCGATCAGTTTTAAGAGTATCCAATTCTAAAGTTTTCAGCTCTGGTCATACAATTGAATGCATGTCAAAAAATATATTTATTTACCTAATTTTGCTAAAAATGTCTTACCATTCTTTTGTAAGTATGCACTGAACAATTGTTAAAATATTGACTCAATAAAATGCAATTTTCTGGCAAAGTAAATATTTTGTGTTATATATGAATTAATGGCTGGTAAATAGAGTTATCCACTTTAAAGACGACTTTCGTTTAAGCATGGTTTACTGCAACTGTAAACTTGTGTCTTTTCTTTGCAAACGTTATTCAAGGCTGTTGGTTTTTGTTTGTATGATTTTTCTGGGAACTTTCACTGTCCTTTCGGACCAAACTCAAACATTTTCGAACACAATGTTCAATATCATGAACAGTTAATGTTAGATATTTCTCACAAATTTGTATTATCTTACAGTGAAACCCTTAATAACGAATACATCGAAAGAATTCATCAAATGTCATATTATTCATTTTCTGATAATGAAATGTTGTAGATATTTTGTTTTTTAATTAAATGATTATATGGAACTCTTTAAAACTGTTCCCGCATATTCATGGCTATTTATTTATTTTCGCAAATACTGAAATTTACGTAATATAGCATAAAACTCATTGAAAATTTGTCAAGACGACATTTGATAAATTCTTCCAATGTATTCGTTATTAAGGGTTTCACTGTATAAGACATGTCAGATATTACAAAATATTGGATTATCTTTTTAACATGAAATTAAAAATAATGGTTTATTTCTCTATTTTATTTTTAAAGTTATATTTTAAATTCCCTTGGGGTTGATACATCTCTCTAATTTATCTCTAAATGCAGAAACCAACCTAAGCAAAACTAAATCAATTCATTTTTTAAAAACCTGTTAGAAATTGATTAAGATAAAAAACTAGAATTTGATCAGTAAGAAAACAAAATAAAAATGAAATTCGAAATAACTCCCATCACACCTTTAAAATTTTTTTTTACTATCACGACCAAACAAAAATCAGATTTTACAGTTTTACATAAAATCATTATAAAATGGTTGTAACTTTTTTATCTGTTGTAAGTGAAAAATAATATTCACCTGTCAAAGGGATGCCTTGTAATCAGCAGTTTTTTCATTAAAGGTTTGTTAAGATGATTCACAGTTTCTTTAAAGTGTCGACGCTTATCAGAGTTTAGAATTAATATCAACCAGTCAACCCATTTTAGAATCAAGCTGCTAATGGCAATTGCCCTGTAATTGTCACTAATAGCAATGTCATCTAAGTTGTCCTTCACTATGGGCAGTAATGTGCACAGTAGTAAAAAAGTAGGAATTTTGCCTGTAGCCAAAAACATTTAAATTGTGGTCACTTTAAGTGATTTAAGGGAGAGTATACCCGATTCACAGAGTATTCTTTAAAAAAATTTCTCATTTAAAATGTAGAAGCATCGTCGTTTTTCCCCTTGTTTCTGCAGCTAGCAGAAATGCGCATGTTATTTTGGAAGAGAAACCGCAATTGAAAACATAAAACTTTTAAGAAGACAATCATAGATATATCATTCATTCTTGGTTAAGCTAAACTTTGAAGGGTACCATTGTGAATTGAACATTCAAATATATAGACAGAGAGTAACTTGAAATAACGTCTACACAGTCCCTTTAAGTGAAAGAACTGGGGCAACAATTCGTCCTTGCTCATTCGGTTGACTAAACAAAATAATTTACTGTGGTCGGCGATTTTATCAATAAAACGAAGAAGACTTTCTATTTTAATTTTTATATATATTAAGCTGTTGAACAGCATGCATGTACGCCCATAAAAATAGAAGTTAAGAGAAGCTGTCAATTAAAAAAGCTTCTCTTCCTAACTTGGAATTCGAAAAAAGATTGTTAACAATAAAAAGTCGTCTTTATTGTACTGCTGTAAACGCCTACCACTGTACATAAATCGTAGTTAAGAGAAGTGGTGATTGCCATAAACGTAACTTCTATCGTTTGAAAATGTTTGGAAATATGTATTATTAACATATCTAGGAAATATGAATTATTAACATACCTAGGAAACATGTATTATTGAAAATATCTAGGAAATATGTATTATTAACATATCTAGGAAATATGTATTATTAACATATCTAGGAAAAACTGAAACAGAATTTTCAGATAATTGAATAAAAAAATAATTGGAGAGTAATAAGATATTTTATTCTGAATTTAACTGACATGTTAACTCTTAATTCTGTCAGAGACAATTTGTTTCTTGTTTCGCACAAGAAAAAGTAATCTTAAATAAGTTGTGAAGAGAAAGAATAGCTAAAAGCGCAGTAGAATTAATGAATTAATAAATGCAATTTTGTGATCGAAAGGGACCATGGTTGGCGTATTTGTAGAGTCCGATTAACAACGGAACCCTTTAATCCTTTCTGGGAAAATAGTTTAATTCTTACAATTTTCTTCGTATTTTCCCGCTGCCTAAACGCCCAAACCGCGTCTCTTGTGAATAGAAGTCAATTGCTACACCTCATTTTTACTCATAAAAGGGTTCACAGGACACCGTTGATGAATCGGACGTGATACTCTTTTAAGGACGGGTCCCTACATATTACGTCTACTCCCTTTTGTGTGATTTTGACGTTCGAGTTCAACATGGAGATTTCAGAAGTGATGCACAAAGATTTAAGAAACATAAAGGTAAGAAGAATTGTGTTCTTTTAAAATCTAAACACTGATATGTAGTCTTTTCCTCCATAGGTTTAAAACCTTCCTTTCAAGGATTAAATCCGTCCTTCATAGGGTTAAAACCTTCCTTTCAAGGTTAAACCCGTCCTTCATAGTTTAAAACCTTCCTTTCAAGGGTTAAACCCGTCCTTCATAGGTTTAAAACCTTCCTTTCAAGGATTAAATCTGTCCTTCATAGGGTTAAAACCTTCCTTTCAAGGTTAAACCCGTCCTTCATAGTTTAAAAGCTTCCTTTCAAGGGTTAAACCCGTCCTTCATAGGTTTAAAACCTTCCTTTCAAGGATTAAATTCGTCCTTCATAGGTTAGAACCTTTCTTTCAAGAGTTAAACCCGTCCTTCATAGTTTAAAACCTTCCTTTCAAGGGTTAAACCCGTCCTTCATAGTTTAAAACCTTGCTTTCAAGGATTAAAACCGGCCTTCATAGTTTAAAACCTTCCTTTCAAGGATTAAATCCGTCTTCATAGTTTAAAACCTTTCTTTCAAGGGTTAAAACCGGCCTTCATAGTTTAAAACCTTCCTTTCAAGGGTTAAATCCGTCCTTTATAGGCTTAAAATCTTCCTTTCAAGGGTTAAACCCGTCCTTTATAGTTTAAAACCTTGTTTTTAAGGATTAAACCCGCCCTTCATAGTCTAAAACCGTCCTTTCAGGGGTTAAACCCGTCCTCCATAGGTATAAAACATTCCTTTATAGGCTTAAAACCTTCCTTTCAAGGGGATTCAACCCGTCTTTCATAGGAATTTAACCTTCCTTTCAAGGGGATTCAACCCGTCTTTCATAGTCTAAAAGTTAAAACGCTTAATCCTACCAAGGTTTAAATCCATTCTATTATAAGGTTTAAACCTTCTTCCTACAATTTTAAACCTTTCTCCCAAGATTTGAAACATGTCTTTTAAGGTTTAAAACACTTAATCCTGACAAGGTTTAAATCCATTCTATTAAGGTTTAAACCTTCATCCTACAATTTAAACCTGTCTCCAAAGACTTGAAACATTCTTGGTACCAACGTACGTACGGTGAAATCATGAAATATCTTCATACTTCATCGTAATCTTTATTCTAAGACTTCTTAACTTTTATCGAGCACTTAAATAAAAAAATCGTCCCTGGTAAAGTTTGAGTCTAATTTAATATCAGGTGTTTAAGATGTTTTTTTTATTTAAACAAACCAATTGACAAGTACGCCATAAAGATTACCTTGGATGTTTTTTCTTTAGCAGCTCAAGTTCTATCTCTGATCTTCCTAATATTTACATCTTTAGATAGATTTTTAGAGTAAGTTTGTGTGACCATACATTTAAAGAGGGCCATCACGTGTCAGTCACAGCTATATCCTTTAAACCTTTATTTTATAAAAAAAAACATTTTCCAGCTTAAAAAAGATTCTCCATGCTTCCGAAGCAGAAATTCGCAATGCACTTTTATATGAAAACCACAGTAGAAAATAATTAATTTTTTAAGTCAAAATTATTTGAACATACAAAGCTTTTTTAGGTGTACCATTGCGAATCGAACATAATAATATGCATCTACATTAAGTATAAAGTATCGTTAACAAAATTAGGTTACTTATAAATATGTTAAAAAATATTGAAAGGTGTTTAAATTTTCCTTGCTTTAATTTAGAAAAAATTATCACAATTCATAAAAGTAAAAATTAATGAAACCTACCACATACAAATTGCAAAATACAATACAAAGTGACATCTTTAAGTAAAATAGGAAAGAAGACGACAATTATTTTTATACTGTTTTCTGATTTTAATTCAATTGTTCAATTTATAAAATACAAAGACTTAGCAAGGTCTTTGATAAAATGGTAATACCTGACAATCTTATGAGATTATAAAGCCAATTAGTAGAGGCGGCCTTGAATACTGGACACCAAACTAGATGCTTATCCTTGAAATATTATTATTATTATTATTATTATTATTATTATTATTAATATTATTATTATTATTATTATTATTATTATTATTATTAAGATATTAAAGAGAAGGTTATTTTATTTCCACGTGTTTGTCTATCCATGCTGTTTAGAAGCATAATAAAATCAAAATTTAAATCTAAAGTCGTCTTCATTATATTGCTTATTATCATTAATTAGTAGAAATAGCTTTAAATACTGGACACCAATCTAGTAAACCTTTGATATTTCAAACTTAGATTATTTGATCTAACATAATTCATATTTTGAAATGTTTTAGGTCTACGACGTTGTGTGCAAATACTAATTTTATCGACAATTAAATTTCCGGAAAAAATCTAATTAATTTTCACCTTTAATATGTAATAATGCCTGTGATCAAAATGCTGTTCTACCTTAAAATTAAGACAAAGTTACTTCATAAAAATAAAATTGCTCTATTAAAATCAACCCATTCAACTTAATCAAATTTTAAAACAAAGTTAAAGGGAGTGACTGGTAATGTATGATGGTTAAACTGAATATGCAGTATTGTGGACACATTTTGCAGGATTCATTTGAGAAATATAAAACGTTTCTACGACGTATATTTACTGAGTTTGATCGCAAAGTCGACTTTCAAAATCATCTATTTGGATGGATACGTTGCGAGAATCATTTTTTTATACATTATTAAATAACGACGACTAAAATGTAGAAAAATTTAACAGTAAACTAATTAATGAAAATTCTATATAAAACTAATTAATGAAACCAGGGCTATAACAAAAGTAACTCACACTTGCTTCAAATTCTATTTTACCGATCTTTGCAACTTGATGGTGTAAATCTTTGCAACTTGATGGTGTAAATCTTTGCAACTTGATGGTGTAAATATTTGCAACTTGATGGTGTAAATATTTGATATTTTTAAAGGTTAGACTTCATGAATAATAAAAAACCTTTGATTTTGAAAAAAAAAATTATTTGAAAAAAAATTATTTTAACATAAAATGGTTTTAACTTTTCTCTCCTTGCTGTTGTTGCAAATAGTCTGCGTAAGTTCAGTTCTCATTTCAAACAATCTAAAATTATATTCTGTAGAAGTTTGCTTTTATCAAACGTTCTATTTGATATCCTAGGTGAAAATATGAGACAAAAAAACCCCAAAAACATTCATTTTGATATCCTAGGTGAAAATATGAGACAAAAAAAAGGCAAAAACGATCGTTTTTGCCTTAAATTTTCTTCTAGTGTAACAAATTTGCGTGTTTGATGTTAGCAAACTTCTACAAAATAAGATTTTAAAATATTGGAACCTTCTCATATTGTCGTAAAATCATCTCATATTGTCGTAAAATCTTCTCATATTGTCGTAAAATCTTTTAAAAATCTAAAAACATTAAAATATTCTGTAAAACGAATCTAGCTATTCCCCATCCCTCAGTCTAAAAAAGCATTTTTGATTTAATGAAATTAAAAACTATTTTGCGAAAAAAATTGTGTCAATATCAAGAAAATGGCTGAACATGGTTCATGATAGCAAGTAAATAATTAATTTTACCAGTCCACCGTAAATTTTTCAATTTTATTAAATTTTACTCAGATCAGACATATTTACAAAACAATCATTTGCAGCGGAAAATAAAGGAATTCTGATTTTCTAGTCCCTATATCTTTGCAACCATAAGCCGTATACCTTAGACATTTAAAACTATAAATTCTTCTTTAGATCAAATAATCTATGCTTGAAATATTAAAGCTTTACACCTTTAGGTTGCAAAGTTTTGAATGGGATTAGATGTTGTGAACTTGTGGCAAAGACTCAAATCTTTTCTTCCGAGAACTGCGTTCAGATCATTTTTACATTTTTACATTTTTACATTTTTACATTTTTACATTTTTACATTTTTACATTTTAATTATTAAATTACCTGGAATTGTATGCCGTTAAGTCAGAACTTTCCAAATCTTGGATCAGATTTTATGAAAAACGAGAAGTAGTTGAACCAGTTAGATCAACTTGTGTGTTCGGATCAACTTGGTAAAATAAACTCTACCCTGGAATAACTACTAACCGTGCAGCAGAGCTTTAGATTTATATTGTTTCATTTAATCGCGTTTTGGTCTATTCTTCAGCAATCTTTAAGTTTATAGATTTGTCTTTCTACACTTTTTTATTTAAAACTCATCCAACGACAAAAGAAGGGAAAACTGTATGCTTTATTGGTCAAAATGGGATTGAAAGTCAAAGCTTGCTGGGACAATTGTCCGAACTGTTAAATAACCGTGACAAAAGAATCAGATCAACTCCGTCTAAGCAGTTCAACTATTTCTCATTATTTAATAAGTCTGGTTCCTGTAAACATTGAAACTTCAACTGTGCTAGGGCTCTCTTTGATTTGACTGTTTATAATTCTGTTCTGATAAGTTTGTTCTTGTATAACCACAATGATTAAAGAAGCCAAACACATAGTACAAAATATTCGAAAAAGTCTGTATAAGTATACATAACTACAGGGAGATATCAACGACATTTTTTAATTTAGAAATAATCTAAAATCTAAAAAAAAAATGTTCAAACATAATAAGTAGATATTATTGAGAAAAAAAAGAATTCTGTCTTAAATTCAATTTCCAAAATGATTTATTTTAATTTAAAATGACTTTCCGTTTATAAAGTGGTAGCCAATCACAACGGTACCCATGAAAACTTTGTCAGACCAAGAATGTTTGATATATTTATAGATTACTCTTTGAAAATTGAACATTTAAACATAGCTTGCTGATTTCTGTTTTATAAAGCTTCACAGCTTGCTGTATTTATCTAAAAGCTAATAAATTGGGTTTCAAAGATAAAGAGTTTAGAAGTCAGAGTTTATGGCTAAGAATCAATTCCTTTATAGAGATAGAACTTTATATTACACAATCTCGAAAAAAGTTTCCCAAATAAAAAAGATGTATTCCAGTGTTAGCTGATGACTACTGCACCAGTGTATGATTTTAAAGTTGTAATGTTATATCCGTATTCCTGCATAGAAAGGATAACTAACTGAATAATATATTGATACACTGTATAAGTCTGTACTATTCAATTGAAAAATCACATTGATTTATTTTATCACAAGTGGAAGTTTACTTTTTCCAAGGTGTACTAGGGGGG